>NC_133218.1:3303483-3603483 GCF_040436345.1 Pagrus major | reverse complement strand
TCCCCGGGGGCCTCCATCAATAAAAATAAAATGGTTGAATCATTAAAAGGATATTGATTTGATAGAAAGATCATTAGTTCTAATTCATAAAGCATCCACTGTAGAGGCTTGGGATTTCCCTCATTGGTTCTCTTTTGAACCCACATTTTGTTGCACATTATATGTCACTTTAATAGGCTAGAATACAATCGCAATATTTGTATAAGTTGTGTTAAAGGCTATTTGTATGTGCATAAATCCTGTCTTCGGTACCTTATGTACAACAATTTTCATGTGACAAATAGTAAACAAAAAATGAAGCTCCTTTTTAAATTAATCAGCCAAGAGAGGGCTGGAATATAGATTTCTCCCACTGGCAAAAATAAAAAATACATTGCTCCCCCTTTTCTGACCCTAACGGTTTTTGATTACATCGAAATGGCTCAATATTGCTGTCACGTTAATCAAGTTCGTGCCATCTGTCTCTCCACACCATGATGGAAACATGCCAAAGGGTTCAGCTCGACCTTGCTGCTCCTGACACATACTGATGACTTAGTATTCAAGTGTCTTCCCAAGGTATCTGAGTTATCGCAAGCCTCATCGTTCCCACGCACTCTTGTCTATCCTAGGAAAAAAAAAAACAGAGTGACTCTGACTTAGACACAATAATATACTCAGGCGAGATAGAGAAATTGCTTCTCTAAGGAGACGAACGCTCGTCCAATCAATCTCGTGACAAAGGAGGGTTCTGCCTGGATATTTCCAAGAGGCACTCCTGCCCTGTCCTCTTTTGTAGCTGCAACAATGAAATCCTCAGCGGAGTCTTGTACTGATCAAAGGCCAACCCCGCCATCTTTTTTTTTTTTTTTAAATGAAGGACATCCGTTCTTATTAAACACTTTGTTGCATTTTATTGAGACAAGTCCGAGTCTTTGGGGCAGGTGCCACACAATGGGATGTGAGGTGATACCGGAGGGTGCAGCAGCCTTTAAGACAGCTTTGTTAACTGTTGACAAGATAAACATGGAGTCCAAACCCAAATGTCCTCATGAAATATGCATCTTTCCAAAGGGATCCAGGACATGTTTATCTAAGACTATGTGCTGTAAGTGATAAAACATGAAAATCCACCAGTGGCCTTATTTTCTATAATATGAGCAAAGGGTATGATGACAAAGCAAAATGGTCTTTGCAAGCCGGTTGTGTACTTGAGCAATTTCATGTGATTCTGCCAACTGCCTCCAGCATTCCCTATGATTCGGTACTTTCTGAACATTTCCTATTGATATTTTCAGGTAATAGGCCACAGGACATTTTTATTTCCACTGGATGGAAAAAAGTATCATGATTTACTAAAACCTTATTTGGATTTTGTTTGGTTAAGCTCTCAATCATAAGAAATCAGGGCTGGAAGTAATGCTTTCATTAACATCATTCTTAACCAACTTATTTCTAGCCCCCATGATATCTTGCGTGAATTATGGGCACGACCTCTGACACATCCTGTCACTTTATTTCTTTGGACAATAAAGTTTATTCTTATCTTAAAAAGGTCCTGCCTGCATTACGTATACATCTTTGTTTGTGTGTGATAACCACATTTGAAGGATCATTGTAAAAATGTGTGTTTACGTGTATTTTCTGAGTATGTAAGAATATTGGTTAATACATCAATATCGTAATATTTTTTACTCACTAATATCATTATCCAGTAGCAGTCAGGCTCTACCAGGAGTATCACTTGTAATTGTTTCCCCAGTGACCTCCTCAGGAAACTTGTGGATAAACACGATGTTGAACTGAAGACAAGTTGAAGTTTCAGAGTTCTGCTACGGAAAAAAGTCATTATTTCTGACTGGGGTCTGATCAAAGATTTTCATACACTCTATACTTCTGATTGGTGTTGAAATTACTTTTTATGCACCACTGCACATCCCTCTCAAATCCCAAATAAGTTTATATGGATTTCTGTTAATGGGGTTTAATAGCAATTTGTTCAGAGGAGGTCCAACAGAGAGTCAAACCTCTGCGGAGCCTCACTGATGTCAAACACGATTAAAACCAGAATTTAGGATAACATAAGCCTTGTCAAAATTATTATTATTTTTTTGTTTAGACCTAAAACATGAAACAGATTAATTTGATGTGATAAAGCTTCATGGTAATTTTTAGTTTCATATTATTCTTAGTGTGTTACACTTTTCTTTATTCTTGATATTGCACTTTATGTACTGCTCTGATTTAAGTATAAAGTCACCCATGTTTTTTCATTTTATCCCTGACGTTTTATTGTTTTTGACCATCACTTGTTTTTAGGTTTTATTCCTCTGTTACCCCTTACGGCTGCCTCTTTATTCATACACTTTTCCTCACTTTATGTGTGTGTTCGTCATAAAGCACTTTGTAACGTTGGTTTTAATAAGTGCTATACAAATAGACTTTATTGTTATTCCCATGTTTTGTATCCTTCATAAAATATTCAAATCCAGTTTGTGGTAAAAGGGAAGGTTATCCTTTTGTTTCATTTCTATACCCCAAACAATGAGGGAGTAAAAGCCATTTTCAACAAAACACAAGGTTTAATTTACAGTGATATAAAATTGAGAAAGCTCCTTGATTGTAGATGCTGGAAGCAGAGATTGTTTTGCTTAATTGACTAAAAAGTGTTGCAGATTAATTTTCTGTTAATTAGCAAATCAATGAATCGACTAATAGTTTCAGCTTTAGATAAAACATGCGTCATTTGTTTTCTGGTATTATCTTAATCAAGTTTCTCCACACTTGAAAGAAAGATGTGAAGAAGAGTAAAAAATGAAGGAGATAGTCTTTATTTTGTCAAATAAACAACCCAGTAACAGCAAATAGAGGACATACAATTGTATGTTTGTTCAAGTAATAAAAAGCTCCATATGTTACATATAACGAAAAGCTAAAAACAGACTACATCAGTGCATTAGCTGGTATACCATGTGGCATGTTGATTATTCTCCCATGAGGTTAACAGATACGTACAGCAGCCGGAGATCAACAGTTTTAATTATAGATCTGTTTTTTCCCCAAATGCCTGGGAAACCAATTAAGGCGTGTGGTGAACACTCATCACACTGATGCTCTGATACATGCTGCTGCATGTGATGTTTCAGCCATCTCGCACTGACCAGAAATTATGAGATCCCGTCCTCATAACAAGATGTCTAATTTGAGTCCAGACTACTAATTGATGACAGTGAATATCTCCTGTCACGATTCTGCAGGAAGTTAATGTCTGGTTAAATTAAATGTGCCATCGATTAATAACAGATTGCTTTCTCTCGAGGTGAGATGGAGATAGAAAATTGATGTTTTTTTTCTTTATTGAGTTTGCCTTGTAAATATGTCACTTGGAGACTCGTAAGGAACATATGTCTGAGACAAATGACGCTTTCATAAGAATTATGACTCTTGATGTTTTCGTATCTTAACCAGAAAGTTATTTTAATCCATCTTTCCCCAATACTAACCAAGTAATTTTGGTGCCTGAACCAAACCAATCTCCTAGCTACAGAGAGAATGGAAATGGATAGCCTGGCTCTGTCCAAAGGTAAAAACAAATCTTGTTACCAGCACCTGTAAAGCTCTCTAATTAACATGTTTTATATTATTTTTTGAATAATTAAAACAAGTGGTTTGGTGGCTTATACTGTTTCCTTGAGCTGTAAGCACAGCTGGCAATCTGCTCACCACCGCCAGCAAAGCAGACACACCAGTGGTCATGGAAATTGTATAAGTTACGGCGTCAGCTCTGTGTTTTTTTGGTTTTTGTTTCCTTATTTGTTGGATTTTTGCTTTAAAGTGGAAGATGGGAAAACAAATGTCTTTTTTCAAAAGGCTAAAGAAAAAATGAATAAATGAAATTCTCACTTGTTTTTTTAATTTTTCGTTTGTCAGATAGAATTGAGTATTTAAATAAACTGATACACAGACCTTTATGGTCCTTTGATTCAATTTTAAATCATATGCTGTGACATAACTGTGCTTCTGCTCTGGTTAGGTTTAGGCAAAAAAAAAAAACAGGTTAGAGCAGAGGAAAAAATGGTTTGGTTTACCTGACTCCTGACACCTGTCACCACAAACACGGCTGGTCTCCTCAAAAGTTTCTGGTTTTGTTGGCGCAAAGACGGATGTCTCATTAAAAATATCCAGTGTATTGATTCTTACAAATTAGAAGCACCAAAAATTGATTTGCCCAACAAGGCTGCCAAATGTCTGAGTGCATTTTGAGTCACACCACTAGGGGACATTTCCAGCTGTGATTGTGGCGACCAAAGCAGGTATTTTAACCCCAACTAGAGTGTTTTTTTGTTTTTTGTGCAAACCCAACCAAAGCATAAGCACAGCATTGTGACAATAGAAAATTCAACCTAAACAAACATAAAGTTGAGACACAAAGAAAAGTTCAGATTTGACTTAACTGTGGTTTTGCAAAAATGACGTCTATGGCCATGTCGTCTATGGCTTGGTAGCCATCTCACTGAACTGTAGCACCACCACCAGTCCTACTCCGGTCCAGCACATCACCCATAGAAAGGCAAATTTTTGTTTTTACACTTTGTTCTTTATGCAGATATATAAGCAAACAAGGTTTAATGTGTCAATCAATGAGCATTTGAGGTGCTGGTAGGTTAAGTTTCTTACTGAAGCTTAACATTTTATACATTCATAGATGAGAGTGCAGCATCAATCGTCTCATCTAAACTCTGCAAGAAAGCAAATAAATGTGTGGTTCAAAATGTCAAACTATTCCTCTAAGGTTTGGTTAGGATTAGTCACCAGAGCAGCTTGGTTAGGACGAGGGACAGATCATGGTTTGAGTTAAAATAACAACTGCAGTGTCAGATCAGAAAACAATTGGTTTTTCCACCAGTGATTTGAAGTGATTTTGAAAGGCACAGTCAAAATGACACAGGCCTGCTGCGAGGAATGTCAGATCAAAACAGCCTTTTATGTGTCGTTCTGAAAGGAAGTCACAAACAACGTATTCTGTCATTTGATTTGAGGGACTTGTCAGTAATCTGGGGTTTTAGTAGCTGCAAGTAAATTTAAGCACAAACGGAAGAGTTTTCATTCTTCTGTTCTCTTGTACATAAATTAGACTGAAGTATATAAATACAGTCAGCATATCTGCAGTGTTTATTACATAAGGAGCCTTACTGAGAGGGTTTCTGCATATTCACACATTTTGTGAAACGCCTCGCTGCCAGGTGACAAGACGTGCAGCCATGTGTATCAGAGGAGGAAAATGGCAGTTTGTACTCTCTTCACAATTGAGGGGATCGTGGCATACACTGGACATTGCCGATGACTAATTTTGGCAAGTAAATGAAGACAACTAACAACAAAATTTGATAAAGTAGCAGTGTTAACCCATCCGTGGCAGCTGATGGCCATTTATGCAGGTGGACGGTCGCCTGAATCTGCATACAAAAAACACGACTTAAAGCTTTCAAATTGCCTGCAGTGCATATGCCAAAGACTGAATTTGCTTGCAGTGATACACCACTCCTTTCCATTAAAATCTGTTTAAACCAGATGAGTCCAAATATCACACATAAGAAATGTCAGGTGATGTTGTATAAAGAGCAAGAAAGTCCAGGCAGAGGTTTGGGTTGATGGAAGGGTCGAACAAACACTAGATTATTACAGAGTTTGTGTAGCGCCACAGTATGTAACATTCTGTATTTACTTACATCGCATATGTAACATCATCTTTTCCTAACCCTAACAAAACTGCGACTGATACTGATGTTAATTATTGTCATTTATTATTGTATTGTCGATGATGAGGTCACCTGTACTTTGGCCGCTTCATCAGTTACCGGCTCAACCCTTTGGAGTTTCTGGAAGCAACAAGCTCGGAGAACAAAGTGAGATGATGGGTGGGAAGATGGGAAGAGCAAGAGCGCCGATCTTGAATCAAGTTTTCAGGTATTCGTAGATACTGGTAGAGGGAGGAGGGGCTGATTTGTTTCAACCGGCAGCCACGTTTGCAAGAGTTTGAAAATATAATAAGATAATAATAATAATAAGATATGTGGCAAACTAAGCTGGACAGTTACACCACATACAGACAGCTTTTGTTTTGTTTTGCATTGCTTGTATCAATTAGCTATTAGCCGAGCTAGCGTGATGTGCTTGTGTGTGGTGGGTGAGAGACTGTGGACGGGGAGGATTGAAATATCGCCTTGCAACATGTTTATGTCTGCTGAGCAAGTGTGTTAATAAAGCATTGGCTTTTTAAGGAGCATTGGTAGGAAAGGGTTTCCACAGGGCCCGTCACAAGTGTGCTACGGCTGTCATGCAGATCGAGCCAGACAGGAAGTCAGACAGACGACAAAGTCAAAAATATTAACATTAAACACACTTAAAAAGGACAACGGTTTAACTACGTAGCCTACTCAACCAAAGCACAAAAATCAAGGAGAAATGATGAAATAAACACAGTCTGAGCAAGTCAGCAACATCAGGCAGGCATGAAGCTCCGCTACTGAATCGCTCCTGGTGTGATATGAAGTCACGGCAGGTGACAAAGACATGACCAGTGGAATCAAGGGGTTAGGTCTTCTTCTCTCCTCTGCTCTCCTTGACACAACTGGGGCTGGGAGAGCAGAGGAGTCTGTGTCTGACATGACAGCCCAGGCTGCAGAACAGAATGTTTAAAAGTCCTGATAAATGAATCAGCAACGAGCTCATCAATACTACAATCATTTAGCCCCAAGGGCAGTTTAATACAGTGCCAGGCTTTGCAAAAGAGTTCAAAGGACTGTCTTCACTTGAGGAAGCAGCCAGCTGGAGTGAGGAGGGAGAGCGAGAAGTCAAACTCTTCTTTTTCTTCTTGTCGTTTTCAGCAGGCAACATGCTTGTTGGCGTGTTGCCTGCTGCCTAGACCTGTTGGACTTGAGCACTGCTGCACTATTGGTCAAAATCACAATGCAGCTTTACATACAAAACATAGCAGCGTACCTTGATGTCAAAATGCATACCTGTAATGCAAAATGTGTACAGGTTGGCGGGTCTGGATGAGCAAGAATTGAAAGCAGCTTGTGACAAAATGAGTCAAGGTTAGATAAAAAGGCTGTGTTCAAGGTGTGATCATAATGAAATGTAACAGAGTAAGGAAAACATTTTACAACCACCCGACTGTGGCTGACGACAAAGGTCACTTGACTGTGGATCTGCTCTCCAGTTGACAGGAAGGACTGACGTATCACTTGCACACAAAATTGGACTTTACACTGTACGCAATTTGAAAAATGTAAAGTTTAAGTAATTGGACACATTGCTGAGACTGGGTTGTGATGGAAGAGCAACAAAAGGCCTCTTACTGAAATCGTTTTTGGCTGCAAACTTCCAAGTTTTCATATTTCTTTTTAGAACTCTCTGCTTTTATTCTCCAACATCTCTATTGTCACCGGGCTTTTATTCTGTGGTGCCAATTTCCCTCCGTTCTCTCCTATTTACAGATGTAAAAATACAGCAGGTTGCAAATTGAGGTTTTGCAAGCGAGAAAAAGTCATTTCTTAGTATTGATCAGAAACATTGCGAATCTCCTGCAGAGGCATCGTTTGTGCAATGAATTTATTTTTATATTTATTAATAATAGGAACAAAAAAGTAGAATAGTCTGACACTTGAGACATCATACTCAACATGTAGAGAACTCTGGGGGTGTGTCTGCAGCTGTGAAGCTCACTTGAAACTAAAGAGGTTTCCTAATCTTGGATAATTACTGTAGTAGACGGCCTGATTGGGCAGCCAGGAGGAGGCCGTTTAATTAGGCATCATGGACGACCATTTCTTAGGAGGTTGATTGGCCCCTTGACATTCATGTAGCTGCACTGATGACACTGAGAATAGTTCAGATAAACATCTGTTATCACTCTTAAGTCTGGGTTTTTAGTGAATCAGAGCTCAGAGTCATTACTCTCCTCTGGCATATTGTCTGTTCTCGTGTGCTATTGGCTCAAATTATTTCACACCAGCTTTACGAGCTGAATGCCGTTTCAGGGTTTTCTAGAGGAACTTCTGCCCGAGCCAAATTAGCCACTCATAATTGTGCTGGACTCCTCAGCTGAGAGATGATTAAGGCAAATGTGATTTTTTTTAAACAACAGTCTCACTTTAATGCCTGGATGAATGCATGACACAAACATTGT
Organism: Pagrus major; assembly: GCF_040436345.1. Classification (NCBI taxonomy): domain Eukaryota; kingdom Metazoa; phylum Chordata; class Actinopteri; order Spariformes; family Sparidae; genus Pagrus; species Pagrus major. The sequence continues at coordinate 3,595,310 of NC_133218.1, read as the reverse complement.
CTGCACCTGGACTGCAGGGACTGATTGGTTTTATAACACAACTCTATTAAAACTGTATGCTGTGTCAGGGATCCCTCCTGCCTGATCAGGAACTGGGCTGCGTTTGATCACTTCTCTCTCGCTCCGTGCACCAGTTTTACTTCCCTGGTGCATTCAAAGCTGTTTGATTCTGCAAAGTACAACACAACCCTCGTTTTTTTCTACCCCTGTGTTTCCTGGTCCGCCCTGTCCTATTTGATGCACAGGCCTTTTGAAATATTCAGTGCTCACCCTTCCATCTTATTACCTGCATATCCAACTGGATATACAGTGGCAGAAGGCTCCCCTGCTATGCAGCTGTTGTGTGGGTGTGTGTGTGAGCAGTTAAAGCTCAGTACCAGTCTTGTATTTGATTAATCCTCTTCTTAACACCACCTTCTATGTCCGCTCTTCGGGCCAGCGTTAGGCGGGTTAGGCCTGCTCAAGTCTAAGCCCCTCTCACCCTGGGTGGATTTGCTTTACCAGGGAGGCCATAGTGGACACGGGTCAGACGAAGATGAGAGGGAAGAGGAGAGGGAAGGTGGGGAGGAGATGAAACGGGAGGTGGATAGAGGGGGAGCAGATAGGGTAAAGGATGAGAATGTAAGATACAAAGGGAAGCAAAGGTGCAGGGCGATGGAGAAAGAGGGATGTTTGAGTCGGTGGTGAAAGCAGTAAGCTAATGATGGAAAGAGAGGAAGAGGGAGGAGGAGGAGGGTGTAACAGAACACGGGGGAGGCTTGAGGGAATGAGGCGTTAATGATCGGAGTGGTGGAGGAGGAGAGGTAAGGATGTGAAAGCAGGGAAAGAGCAACACAATTAAGAAACAAGGAATTAAAATGTCAGAGAAGTCGGCTGGGACAACGAGAGAGACAGAGTGAAGGAGTGTTAAGGGGTTTATAGATGGCCTCGCTCAGCTGAAGCGTGAACACACACACAGACAAACACACACGCGCAGAGGCTGGGCTGAGTGACACAAAAGAACAAACACACTCATGTGAGCACGTACACAGCTGAGAGGAAAGGGATGTTGATAGACAGCCAGTGGGTCAGAAGCAGTGCTGAAACAGAGGATTAACCTCATTACAGATGAATCTGTTAATTATGATTAAATGATTTGTTTAGTCTACAAAAAGTCAGCAAATACTAATAATAATTACAAATGCCCAAAACAATTTCCCAGAGCTCAAAGTGGAATCTAAAACTCACTTCACAGTGATGTAAAACAGAAAAAAATCCATGTCGTTCCCCGTCTTATTTTCTGTCACCTCCCTACTGTAAACTTCATAGTGAAGGCATTAAAAATGCTGATAAAACAAAAAACAAAAACAAAATTGGGTCTTAGTATAGACTTAGCCATCATTTCTAAAGGTTATGATAACATCTTCTTCTTAGAGATCTGGGAAAACAGCAGCAGTTCTAAGGCCAGGAAACACGAGCAGCCTTGAACAATGTGCAACAGTAAGTACTGTGTGTTTTAAGTAGAACCAGGAAGTCTGTTTGTAAACTGTGATTGACGTTTGATTGTTGGGGCATTTTTGTTTTTTGGGGGCAGAAAAGCGTTGGCTGTGCGCTCAGAAGCGTTGAGATGAAGCGTTTGTGCACACGTGCGTCTCTATGACAACAATTATCTTGACAACCGTATGTATCGGGACATCAGAGCAAGGATGATGTGGGTGCATGACACGATCCATAGTAGACAAAGATACGGTGAATATTATCCCCCAGTGGGACAATTGGAGCTGGTGCTCAGGAGGAACACATCCTTCTTTCCACCTCTGCTTCATGGAGGGCACACTCATTTCTGCACTGACACTGGATGTGAATCATGATCTGTGGAAACATCTAATCACAATTCTTCGCCGTGAGCTTCAACACGAGTCGAGCAGGTTTTTTGTGTTTGGGGATTGTGGAGCCTCTGTTACTATAAAGGCAGTCTCATGGGGACTGAACGCTGCTTAACAACTCTGATTGAACGACCCAGCCGGTCTATTTGTCACCTTTCTTTCTCCCTCTGTGCTTGTTGACCCAGTCTGATTATTTCCCTCTCGCTGCTCTCCTCTCTGTCTCTCTCCATCTTGTGTCTTTTGCCTCCTCGTCTTTGCACTGCCTGCCACTGCATTTTGCCGAGCAGGTCCCATGGGACACTCTCTGCTAGTCTCTCTACCCGCTGCCCCCGTACCCTCTCTCTCTGCCGTCTTTCCTCCCCACCTCACTCTTTCCATTAATAATTTGTTACGCCACTCTTGCTCTGCAGGGCAGTTCTCATTGGTATCCATTTCTCTCTCCCTCAGTTCTGATTTGTTATGCCCCTGCCATTCCCTCGTACACGTCTCATTGGTCACTGTCCACTGAGCTTTCTATTACCCTCACTCTCACATTCCTCCCTCTTTATCCCCCTCCCCATTGTTGTTTGATCTCATACTTTTGCTGTCAGAGATTTGTTTCTCCCCGTATCGTGCGACTGATGTGTTTTTCATCTGCGACGTCTTTATGCAGCATCGGGAGGCTGCGCGTGAGACCAGCAGCTTCAGTTTTGTCCATATTTCCGTTCAGGGGGAATTATTTAGTCAGTGTTACACACACAGTGGGGGTATTGCCATTTCAGTCAGTCATTAGTATCACCTGAATGCACCAGAGGGCATATTAGAAGGGCGAATGGGAATATGGGGCCATTATTGGAAAACAGAGACGGCATACGCTTCGTGAAACATTGCACTCCTGTTTCCCGTTAGATGGGATTGTGTGTGTGTGTGTGTGTGTGTGTGTGTGTGTGTGTGTGTGTGTGTGTGAGTGTGTGTGTGTGAGAGAAAGTAAGGAGTGTAAAGGAAAAATGTATGAAAATACCAACTATAACAGTGGAAGGTTAACTTTAGAGTCACATAATCAGCGTGACACAAGCAGCCATAGAAGCAGAATCTAAATTAGAAGGAGGTGTCAGCTTTCAAAGACATGTATAACAATCGCCTCTTTAATGTGCAAGTTCGTAATTAGTTTCACAAACTTTATAATCACTTCATATCTTCATTTCACATGATCACAAGTATCAGTATAGGTAGTAACCTCTGCTTTAGAGAGGGACTGACTCTGATGTGCTCTAAATGAGACTGTCCTCATAAGAACGCCAGCACCGACTGGTCCTTCTAACACTTTAAATGAGTTCTCCTAACGCATTACTGACTGACTTGCAGCCTGGAGAATAATGAGTGCAAAGGCGAAAATAGTGTTACATCGTTATATTGTTGTAAAAAAAAGTCTGGTCACATGAAAAAGTGACGGAGCAAAATTAATTTGTGAATCTTGTGGAATAGTTGGTGCGTTCACACGATGTTGACAGAATGGAAATAACAGGAACATTTAGAGCATCATTTCAAGATGATTACTTCCACTGATGACACACTCGATATGTATCCTACATTAGCTTCCTTTGCTGTGTTGTGTAGTTGCAGCAGTTCCTTAACAAGTGAAAACAGATACAATAAAAACAGTGTCTGGGTCATTTTAAATGAGATTATGTGTGTGACATAGTCACTAAAGTAAGTTAAAGAACTCACACAGACATGACAAGCCGTCTCCTGAGTGAAACTCCTGTGTTTGTTTGTCCATAAAACCACCCCGTCCTCTTCTTTGAGTGGTCAATCTTGCGTTGCGTCACATGACTTCCTCCTGTCCGGCCACAATAATTGTAATAAGTCTGTTCTTCCCACTGCTTTTAATTATAGTCTGGTGATATAACACGAGCACAGCATACCTGCTAACATGCTAGCTAGCCAGTAGCTCAACAAGCTATCTGTCATACCACAAGCAGGGTACTTCACGCATCTTCTAGCATTATTCAGCTGCTTCTCAGTTTGAGGACACTAAACCCTACCAGGCAAAATAAGTGACTGGCACTAATGTTTCAACACTACTGTGTCTTCATCAAAGTTGAAGGCTATGTTCAGCCTACCAGCCCAGATCTGTTTGTTTTGCATATCCAGATTGTATCCAGATTAAATTTAGGAAATCTGTAGAGCGAAATCAAAATCACATTTGGAGGTCATTTGAAATTCGATTTCAAATTGGGTTTCTACAGATGCATCTCGGTCTGGACGGTCGGTCACTTGCAATGTGTCACACAAGGGCAACGTCAAATCCAGAGAGACGGAACTGCATGAGAGCGGCTGAGCAGAATCCTGGCTCCGAGCTGTATGGAAACAACGCAGAGAACAGTGTCTGAAGTCACGCTGATATAAACTGTCTGCTCAGCGACTTGACATCGCTTGTGATCGCTCTGAGAGCGAGATGATTGACCATGCTTCTGTCTCAGAAAGCCAGAGTCAGTGACGCCTATGCGTTACCATAGCAAATTATGCATAAATGTTGGTGATGCCTGGACCCCAAAATCAGATGTGATCACTTGCAAATAATAGTGCGGACACTACGTCTTTTAAATCCAATTTGGAAGACAAATTAGGATCAGCCCGCTGAGTGAACATATCCAAAACAGACAAAGGCAAATGACATGAGACAAACACAGTCAATAATAGGTAATGGATTATTGGAATTATGTATTCCAATCTAATGGATAATGGATCCAAGGGGATGAGTTGCCATAATCAATTGCTGCTTTCAAATGGGGTCGTGTTCACATTGTGGTATTCAAGACCTCATAGGTGGACATTGTCTGGTATCAATTCATGAGTTGTGACATGTTTGCTGACATTTTCAGAAATGGCAGAGGCCACGAAAATTGGTAAGGTAATATATATTGTAATTTTAGACTTTTTTCCCCCTGCGCATCACATTGAATTACAAAGTAAGTTGACATTCCTTTGAAGGAAGCAATAAAATGGCAATAAGAACGAGGAGTCTTTAAGCATCCATGTTGCTGTTGTCTAGCAGTGTTTTCACAACGCCAAACATATCGTGTACACAGACAATTCATGTGTTATTAGTTACAAAGATATAAGTACTGCTTCTATCAAGAGTGATAACATAGAGGAAACAACTAATTCAGTGCTTCATTCAGAGTTTGAATCGCGTTTGCCTCTCGCTGTCATCCAGACAGCCAGGTAGCATACTACGTAGTTTTTTTTCTAAAAGGATAAAATGTGAGCGATGTTAGTTTTGGATTCAACAAAATGTGTGATTTATTTATTATATGGTCCTTTGTTTTTTGGTCATATGGGTTGATTCTGAAGACACGTACAGGCGACCTGTTCTGTGCTTTAAACAATTTAAAGGATGTTGTGAGCTCAACAAGCTACAATATGTCAGAGGGCTGCCAGTCAGAAATCAATTGCATCCAAGGCTAACAGACAAAAGCTGGACCACAGCACAGTGGAAACAGTTAATGTGGTGTGATGAAGTCTGCTTACATCCAAACAGGTTTATTCCTGTTGGAAATGGGTTTTACTCTGTCTGTCAATGTCTGCTGGAGCAGTTAAGCATGGGGGTGGATCTGATCTGGTGTGAGCGTCCATCTCCCGGGAGTCATTAGGTCTGATGATTGCTCTGCACGGTCGTATAAAGGCCGAGGTATATGAGGGCTTTTTACAGCATCAGGTGCACCTTAAAGTGCACACACTGCTCCCGTCAGATGTTCTCTGACTCCCCAGATAGGAACTGCCACCAATTTATTTGTTAACAATTGAATTCAAGGGTGGCTTTGTGGACACTTAGTGCCTTTTGTGGCTCGCTAAATCCAGATGTAAACATCAGTGCATGTTTATGTTTTACATCTTTACTGTTCCTGCAGAATTGTGACAAACGCATAGGATGTGAAAGCAGACATACACCGAGGATGCACGTGTTTTTTCTGTATTCCTCTTCCCTAAATATCTTCTCTAAATACTTTATGACATACACTAAAGGTGACCTGTCGAAGTCAGAGAAAACAGCCTCACAGTGCTATACATTTTGTATCTTGCTGCAGTGAAAAACATGATGCTTATATTGAAGGAAATATGTGATGTATAAATTTATTTATAGAGCTCAGCATGACATATGAGATATCCTGGGATCTCAATACAATTTAAAATGAAGCTCTCAGGGTCTGAACGATGCTTAGATGCATTTATAATGAAGGAGCTGCTGAAGAGGTTAACCCTGCAGTGCCTCAGGTAATTCTTGAAATTTAGCTCTCTATTCAGTAGATTAAGCCGCTGTTCTGCTGTCTATTGGACACATATATGAGGCCCTTTGCACCCTCAGGGTTTAAATGTGGATTCTTTAGTATATTGCCATAGATTGAATGTATTGACGTGTTTGAGAGGTTTAGCTAATGCACTTTATGACGGTTTTCCTGATACCTGTGCAATATATCCTCAACATCTATTTCTATATGATTTTTTCTTATTGATGCGTTGGTTGCCTGATTGCTTTGGTATTGATTTATGCTTGTGTCCTTTCTCACGCTGTATATTTCTTTGGCTTTTCGGTGTATTTCTATCTCAGGAATTATGTGTTCAAGTGTCGAACTGCATTGCCCAGATGCACATGCAAGGAAAGATTTTAAAAAATACCAATAATAAAAATTAAAGCTTAAATGAAGAATTATTTTTCTTCTTTGGTAACAAATCCTGCTCCACATGATAATAACTACAGTTATCTTAAAGTCAAAGGGAGTAATTTCTCCTTATTAGATATTCGTTTTTATGTTGTTGGTACCACTGACTGTGTAAAATATGTACAGAGCTTTACTGTCTGAAAAATTAAGCCAATTGAAAGGATCATAAACCTGCATTTAGTATGTAAGCTTATGAGAAAATGACCCTACTTCTCACTTGGTCTATTACCTCAGTCAACAGTTTCCTATTGAGCTAATGGTCTCAATCACTCGTTTCAAGTCTCCATCAATACAACATGATGTTCATTTAATAACTTATGTTCCCATTTAGATTAAAATAGACGATAAAGCAGTTTATGCTTTAGGGCGTGGCTACCTTGTGATTGACTGGTCGCTACTCCATGTCCCTGGAGTTCTCAGTCAGATCCTATCAGGATATCCTCCCCAGCTTCTCCCTCTAGTCCAAATAAGGTTACTTTAGAATCCAAAACACCAAGATAGTCTTAGTCAGTAATGCCAAACTTAAAGATACAAAAGCTTCAAAATGGAGCCCCACCGATATGTCAGCCAGCCAATATTATCAGTCAACACTGGCCTATGGCAGATATATCGCTATCAGTTTTCCGATACATGCTGATATGATTTTTTTTTACAGAAGATAATGTAGTTAAGATGCTTGTGGTAGGTTTTAACTATTAAATTCAGTGTCCGATTTGGACTGTAAAACTGTAACATATCCTGCCTTTGTTACGTTCGTATGTCTTTCTTAAGTGTTTAATTACCAGATTAGTCCAGAAACCAATAGGTGACATTCCTGTGGGTTTACATTTGGTTGGTATATTTGTTATTATTGTTGTCTGATGTATTTGCGGAGTTTTATGTACTTCTGTGCATCTGGCAAACTGACTCGAGCACACAGAACCTGCTCTCAAATGAGGGCGCATTATGATCACAGAACACTTGAGGGGATCAGGGACTGAGGGTAATTTACTTCAATATGCTTCCTCTGTAATGAATTAAAAAATGGCTGCTCAGAAATCGAGGAAATATCCAAAGTGAGCCTTGATGGTTTCTATAGCTTCAAAACCGAGTCCCCAATGTTGGGCATGAGAAAGCAATCTCTGCAGGTCAGATGACACAACTTCTGTCCCTTATTTAGAGGAGAGACTAAACAATTATTTACTCCTACAATAATCACTATTACATAAGCAACAGTAATGTGTTTCTACACAACTCAGTGTTTGCCAAGCCGGATCCACATTTAGGATGTGCACATGTGTAATACATGATTTATGGGGTAGTTTTAGCACCTGGCATTAGGGAAATAAGCTGAAGCACATTAGCTGTGTGTGAGCTGGTGCCTCCACTCTGACTTTGCCCTGGGACTGGATGACTGCTGTCACCATGTCTGACAAACCGGGCGCCGCTGCAACAAATCAGTCTCCTCCCAATCCCAGTCGATATAATGAGACCAGACCTGCAGGCAGCCAGAGGTGTGTGTGTGTGAGTGTATCAGTGTTTATGTATGTGTGTGCGCTCCTGGTTGCACAGAGAGATGGGGGAGGAGAGAATACTCAAGAGATTAGAGATTTATTGATTACCCTTTGCAGTGTCTCTCCCCCTCTTCCTCCATCCCTCCCTCCTTCTTCTCCGGGTCTTCCTTTCTCTGCCAGTTTATTTATAGAGGGTTGTAGAGGGCAGTGCTTTTGGCTCTGCAGTATGTTACAGACTTCTAGTGACCTGCCTTCTCTTAAAACATTCTTCCAGAGGCTAATCAAGTGCACCAAAATCATTTCAATGGAAGGAGAACATGAATCTGTTTTATTAAGCAGCCCCCCTCTTCTTCAAGTCTTTAAAATTGCGCCATGATGTCTCGCACAGCTGCACTTTTTTAAAACACAATGTTAAAATGTAAATGCAGGATGCACCCTGCCTCAGCAGCTCTGATGGATATGGAAAAACAGCAAAATGTAGACATGTCAGTGATTGTGCTTGCGCTGTTTGATCATGATGCTTTTAGAATATGGATGAATGGGAGTGCAGGGGGTGGCAGGGGCGGACAAGGATGCGGGGGCAGGTGTTGGTTGAGACTTGGCAGTTTGTGTTTAGATTCGCTGGAGGCTTCAGGCTTTTTACAACAGGATGTGTTGGCTGCAGTGGTTTCCCATAAAGGCAGACCTGCTGTATAGCGTGGACTCTCGCTATTGAATCATATCCTCAACAGCACGAGCGGGAAACAAGACATGAGACTGATCTCCAAAGAAAAACAACATCAGCAGTCATTTGCACAAATGCACAAAAATGGCATATGCTCACATTTAACACGACCATGGGATCTTCATCTTCAGAAAAAAAAATATATACAGTAGTGAATAGCAAGAGATAAATTATTTTTTGTTCCTGTTTGAATTGTGCCATAGATTACACATTTAAGAGTAAATTTTCAAGTCTAGAAAGTAAAACAATTGGGGAAGAACCAAAACTGGGGAAGTACAAGGCTGTGAAAATACTAAGGCTGACCCGAATGCTTCAGAGCTTGACCGTTGCCATGGTAATCATGGCCTGAATCAGTATTCGGAATGCTGCGGGTGCTTTTTGTTGTTGTTGTTTTGTTTTTTAAGAGGAAAGAAGGTTGCGCTGGCTGCATCAAAAATAGGCCAAAACCTGATGAAGAGCAGGAAATGGAGCTCCTCTGTGGCAACATAATCAGCCTCAAAACCAGCACATATAAATTACAGTCGCAAGCACGTGATACTAGTGCACAGAACAGTATCAGCGAGCACTTCTGCTCCACGTGCATAGAAGCGGTCCCGCGAGCATGGGGCCGATGCAGCAATAGTGGCTGATACTCATAATAACAACAGTAGCTCAGTATATAAGTAAATAATTACCACAAGTTTTACGAAAAGTATGATAGCTTGTGAGGGTGTGTGGATTAACTCTCCAGATCTGCATCTAGGCTATGTAATAAATCATCCACCTGCGACCTGATGTAGTTCACACAGCGGTTTCACACAGAACTAAATGGTAGCTTATGATTACAAACATCATATGTGTAATTCATGGCACAATTCAAATGGGATGAAAACTGTATTTGTCACTCTCGCCGTTAACTACGGCACATATTCGAAAAAGGTCCTACAGTAAGGGGCACACCAGAATGGAAGGGACGTCACCTGTCTATTAGGAGCACAAGAACAAGTCAGGCGAAGTTGTTATAGAGCCACAAAGTCTGCAAAGGAAGGACCAACAACAAAAAAATATGGCTCTTTACCACAGGAGACCACTGTTTGCTTCCTGTTTCTACTGACAGCCAATGTAGGTTTCTTATAACAATGACACTGAAGGACGGGAAATTTGTTGATTTTCAGCCAGCCTTGTGTCACTACAGTCGTAGTATATGCAACTGAACAATGGTACCTCCCTGCATTTTGCATGCACCCGGAGCCCCCCACTCTTTTTCCGGTGAAAGTCCCTCAAATGATTCACAACATATGGAGGATTTTAGGGCTGTTTTCAGCTACAGATTGTTCTTCCACAGTGTGAGGGACGTCTCATCAAACTCTGATCAAACTGTGGCAGTGCTGATAAACTTGAAACCGAGATTCTGTTACTACACTGCTTATTACTTACCAAAAATGCCTTTCAGAAACATATTATACTGTACTACTTATCTGTAATAGAGAAAGATCGTGAACTGGATTGAACTCATATTGCTGGCTGTATAGTGAACACAGAGGTTGAAAAAACTCGATCACATATGAACCACGATCCTGTTCATTTTCTGTTGCTCTCCTAAATTGGATTCTTGAATTATTCAAAACCACATTTAAGTGTGCTGTTTAGATTTGATACACTATTGTTTGTTATCAGCTGGCATCAGTTTTCTGTTTCATAACGGACGACAAGCAAGTACGTCTCCCATCAGCGAAAGTGTTGGTCTGGCGCAGTGCATTCTGGTTGTTGTAGGTTTTCCCTTTCCCTTTTTCTCTTGTCATGTAGCAGCAATTTCAAAAATATTTATTTAATACAGTCCAGTTTTATGCAAGGGCCATCTTTCCAGCGGTGAAATACTTCTTTAACTAAGTATTTTTAATCCAAACCATAATCTGTCCCTAAACATAACCAAGTTATTTTTGTGCCTGAACTAAACCTTAACCACAGTGTTGTGGTATCATAAAACAGATTTGTTCAACAGTGTTTTGTAGTTAAATTAGAGTAGAATAACTTTATTGTCCAGCCGTAGCAGGAAAATTGTCTTTAGTCTCACCCAGGAAAGGCTTAGCAGAGGTTTATCTGTGTTGTTCTGGAGGTCAGCTACAAATGAAGCGTTTTGTCATTTAATTTGGAGCACTTGATGGAAAATCTTTATAGGAGCAGGAGGATCAGTCACTACTATGGGTACTACAGTTTCCTTTAAGAGTGCCCTCCTTCAACAGAGCAAAGAAAATAATGCAATAAGGAGGCGGAACATCTAATCCGGAGCACTGAAGGGAGCTCATGAGTTTGTCTGGTTTTGTACCTGTCAAGGGAGACGCCAAGCCTCCATTCAACACCCTGCAGGTTTAGAAATTGCCTATTCTCCATCCTGGCAACAAACGCCAGATTTAGACAACGCCTCCAGCCCAAATGAGTATTTTTGTGTCCCAGACTTTAAGAGTGGGTGTGGGAAGATGACGGCAGAATGCTACACGGCATTTTTTCTCTGGTTTAAATTGACTGTGTGAGAATATCAAAACACCTGAGGGGTTGTATATTTATTTTACCCCACTGCACTCCTCCTAACAGATTGGATGATATTAAGTATCTGAGCATGTCTTTTTGCAATTCTGTGCGGAGCATGGATAGATAATTTAGTGAAGATGCTGTCAGCCCCACTAGAGCGCCCAGGGTCAAAAATCTATGTGGTTAATTAAATAGAAAATGGCACCATGAATATACTTCACAGTCAGATGCAGATATATTCCATCTATGCAAGATAAATGTGTTAGTATGGATTCTGGATGGGAACAAGACATCTGCAGTGTTGTTATATTTACTGAGCCTCTCTCCCGTGTGTATTCAGTAATGGGTATCTTAACGTAGTTTGAGAGTTGAGATTTCATTTGGATGATAAACAGACTGTAACACACACATGCACACACGCACACACAGCACCTTGGGAATAAGCTACCAGCAGCACAGTTTGACCCACTAGGTTAAATACCTTGTTTCATTTACATTCTAGGAGAAAGTGAAGTGCAACAAGACCAGCTGGATTTTTTTTTTTTATATCCAGGAAGCTCATAAGTCAGAGCCCAGAAATAGTTTTGGCTGCTTGTAAATTCTGATGTAATTGAAGTTTTTACTATTGTCACCCTCTTACTAGATGGGAGTGTAACGGAAATGTAAAATGTGCTAAATGGAAAGAGAGAAGGTTGGAGCTGAGGGATTAGAGTGACTTTAAATCTGATTACTGCGATTCAAGATCTCAAGATCGTTCGCTTCACAAGTTACTAATTCTGCTCACTGTCACTCTGCGTTCTTTTTCTTCTCCTCCAACATCCTGTAACTTCCTAACTCTGCTGACCACACCGGTCCAGACTGTCCGACTTTTAAGACTCTTCGTCCTACGAGTTGGAGAACAAGGGATTTCCAGAAGCTGTCAGGCTTTTAAGGGAGAAAGTAGGTCAGCGTGTGAGTGCCAAGTGTGCCCTTTTCTTCAGGTATGGAGCAGCTAATGCAAGCTGTGAGAGGTAACACTCTGGGCTGTCTGTGAGCTCGCCAGGCTTCATGAGATGTTGAAGACTCAGTTGGCAATGCCAGAGGCAGACTTTAGCATTAACAAACAATCTAACACTATACTTGTGTATTAGTGTGTGTGTGTGTGTGTGTGTGTGTGTGTGTGATGGGAGAAAGCCAAATTTAAAGGAGAAAAGCTGCAAAACACAAGCAGAGTATTCAGCGGTGGGGAGGCAGCCAAGTACATTAACTCAAGTACTAATAAGAGGGTACTTAACTTGATTTTTTATTTTATTGTACATACTCAACTACATTTGTCTTAGTTACTTTTCAGATTAAGACTGGTCACATGGACACATAAATGATAAACTGACTAAAAACAACAAATCTTTAAAGATTAAATTTGTGTCCAACCTTTTTGCCTGGTCACCTTGTACAAAAACATGTTCAGTTGGAGCTGCTTGTCATGTTTTAGATATCCCCAACAAAGAGACTCTTTCCCTCTAAACTTCTTAGATGGGTTAGGGTGAGCCAGATGTTAAACTGTCCTCCCTGACGCTTAACATTGTCGATTTTGGGGAAAGTCACGATGTGTAATTTTACATAAAACATATTTAACACATTTTTGACACACCCACACATCTACCCACATCAGGTTGATTTTTATGTAAGCTGATGCGTGGAAGAGGTTGTCCATACATCCATCAGTCTGACCATTTTTGGAACATAATTTTTGCCTACTAATAGAAGAATTTAATAACAAGACAGCACCAGTGAGAACATGTTTATATTCTGCCTGAAAACACTGAAGGTTGTAAGCTAATTAAATAAATACTGGAAATAGTGGTATTATAAAATAGTGGCATTATAAAAAAAAATCAATTTGAAGAGTTTTTCATTGACAATTTATCTCGCTGAGACTTCGACTTCCTTGTTGACCAAAAGGAAATTGAAGGAATAAAAACATTTATATTTTACTCTGCCCACTTTACTGACACTTTTCTAATCTTCAGACTAAGGCGCTGATGTTTTGAGTAAAAATCAAATAAGATGCAGCAGCAACATCGATCAAAAAGTATTTGAGGGAAAGTCAGAGAGGGCTGGTTAAATGAAACAGGGCTACGTTCTGCAGACACTGTAAGCCACCACTTCATCTGGCACCTGAACAATATCCACACTCACAAAAGCTCACTGATCGAGCTGATCTGCTTCACACAAAGGAGAAATTGAGAAATTAATCTCAAGTTCTTCTTGCTGGGAGGCATCAACGTTAACCACGTGGGCTGCCATGACATCCTACCATTATGAATAATATCAGTCACTCTTCAGTCGTGCAGCTATACTCAGTCAAAAGAAACTCATTAGTCTCATTTGAATGTTGGAAAGAAAGGAAGCTCTTGGGGCTTACAGAGGATTTCCTGTGTCTGTTGGGGCTTTATTAACTTAAATTTCTAGGAAATAAAAGAGTGAACATGATTGAATTGCTTTTCTTCCATTAAAAAACACCTGAAACACTTTTGGGGTCACATACACTTTACATATGTTTGGATATTTGCTACATAAAAATATAAGTCATGTAAAAGTCCTTCATTCTAAGTACAGAAGCCTTTTCAGCAAAATGTATCTAAAAAACTCAAAAAGTTTTCATTCCACTGAAAAAAAGTGCCCTGTAACTGATCTATCATCCTATGTGACATTATACACAATACTGATGCATCGATGTGGAAGCAGCATCTTACTACTGTAGCTGTTTGAGGTCGAGCTAGTTTTGATTACTTTATATATAGTTATGTAATTTTGTCCAGTGGTTCCTAACGTCGAGGTCGGGCCCCTTCAAAGAAGCACAAGTAAATCATGAGGGGTCCTGGGTAGCAGTTAATGTTGTTGCATACTGATGCCAATACTGGAACTGATATCTGGTGTTGATAGCAAATGAAGCCTTTTTAGGAAACCTAACTCTGAAATATTAACTCTACAAAAAGTTGAGTGAAAAAGTGAACAGAAGAAGTCACATTTCCCAAATGTTTGAAACAGCTGTGGATGTTAGCTGTCAGGTGTGGAAATTATAATCCACGTGTAAGAAAAAGCCAATCACGTATGTGGTTATGTACTTCACATATGAAAATGTGCATTTCTTATGTGGAAATTGTAATTCACCTATTAAAATATTAGTTCACCTGTGAAAATGTAACATTCACAAGAAGCAAATTTCACGTGATTTCAAGTGCCATGTTTTGTCCTTGTGGATATTACAATCTACATGTGGAAAAACAGCCAATCACATATGAATATATGTAATTCACATGTGAAAATACAAATTTCACATGGACATTTTTATTCATTTTTTTTTTTTTTAAGTTTACAGTTTACGAATGCCAATTCTTTTGTTTTCACGTTATAATTTTAGTTTAAATGTGAAAATATTCTGAGAAGAGAAGTGACAATTATCAACTATCGGATCAAACAGTAAGTACACTAATTCATTTGATGCTAATGTTTGATACTAAGTGTTACATTTTGGTCAGTTTAAAAAAGTAATTAAGTCCCTGAAATATTATGTATAACAGTTACATTCATTGCTAAATAAGCAACTTGCTTATCATTAACTACCTTGGTTATTATTCAGCACAATGTTTAGTGTGGTTTGCCAGACAACACAAGCAAATCCAACCAAATCACAAGAATAAATGGTGGCAGTGTATGTTTCTGCGAACCATGGATGTCTTCAAACTTGAATTCTCTTTACGTTACAACTTTAAGTTACTTTTGGTTCATTTTACTATTCATGTTGTGACAATGCCGTGGTTATGCTCTGGTTAGGTTTAGGCACTAAAAACACTTGGTTGGGGTTAG
This sequence comes from Pagrus major, assembly GCF_040436345.1. Lineage (NCBI taxonomy): Eukaryota > Metazoa > Chordata > Actinopteri > Spariformes > Sparidae > Pagrus > Pagrus major. Next base: position 3,580,168 of record NC_133218.1, on the reverse strand, counting down.
GGAAAGATGATGTTTTGGCTTAAAATACCAACAGAAACTCTTTAAGGTGAAATGACCAAACTGCTTCAACTTTGTGTGTTCATGTGGAACCCAATCACTTACAGTAAGATGCTAATTGAGAAAACAAGTTTCCGGGGCCTTCAGTTCAAGGTGAGGCAGTGACATTTGTTTACTTTCCTTTTTGAAGATCAAGACATCAAACAGAAAAGTAGAGATCACACACTTGTTTGACAGTTGTGGAAGAGCTGTGGGCAAATATTCACCCCAGATACTTGTTTAATAAATTATTAAAAGCGCAGAAAAAAAAAACAGCATTACTTAATGCCTTCTAGTTTCCATTAGAAAATGAATGGGCTTTTGTTCTTGTGCTGCACTTTGTAAATGTGGCCTCAGCTCCATTATTATCCATTCCATTACACGCACAATAGGGAACCACCATACTGATGAACATCAAAACAGCGGGGACACAAAAACATTATTTCTCTGACAGATTATGAAGTCTTTTATTTAATCATTTCATTGCTTTGAAGGATTTTTTTCCTGTATGCTTGTAATTCCTGATGTCTCTTTGTCATCCAGTAACTAATTTATAGTGACTTCACTGAATCCTTTTCATTCTTCTTCATCACATCATACTGTACTCTCTGATTAGGAGTCTTTATTGTATGAGTGATATTATTTTGAATCCTCCCGGCTTTTATTACATTTTTATCTCGCCAAGTCTTTCTGTGCAGGAGTTGTGTAAATAAAAGAAGAAGCGATTTGTTTGTTGGATGAGGCAGTCGGGGCGAGATTGGATTAGTCTAACTTGCACACTGTCAGAGGAATATTCAGAACACACCTACACCAGGTAAACCCACAGCGACAGAGCACCAGAGCTTCTTTGGCTCCGGTGTAAAGGCTGATGCCAGTTACCACCCGAAAACATTTACATGATGTGAATTCAAAATGGGGGCATTTGGAAATAAGCAGCGATGTGACCTGCCAATAAACTCCTTCACATAATGTCATAGTTCACTGTCACTGGTAACAACAATTAGGACCCAAATGTACAGAAACTGGCAGCGTAGGAAAAGTTTTGCAGCAGTTCTCTGAGAAGAGGTGACAAGTTTACATACTGGAACACATGAGCAGGCAGAGATGTCAGGAGGTCATCAGTGTAATGTGGCAAAATCTACAACCCTGCCAACAAGCAGGGTGATCCAACAAGCTGAAAGTCAGTATTGATGCATGGCTCTGTGTTCTGTTGCACATGTAAACACACCCAGCGAAGATGTTATGGTATACTGATCGCACCTCAGAGTATAGGCTACCTCGACTTTACTGCAGCAAGTTGGGAAGTTGGGACGGAGCTTTCAACAACGCGTTTGTTTACGCACGATGGCTGCCTCGCATAGCCTGTGTACGTTTGGAGCGCCAGTCGTGCACGTCCTCAGAAATTAATGCTATGCGTCCACAAGATGCAAGTCTGGGGAATGACAGAGTAAGGGGTCGGTAAGCACATCAACAGCAGGGACAACAAGGGCGAAAATGAAAACAAGCATGTGCCATCTTGTAGTATTCTCCAATAACACACATATAGTCAAGTATGTGAACAACTACATTCATGATGCAGCCAGTTATCTACGAGAACACGTGGTTATAAAGCAAATATCTCTGGCCTTAAACTACAGTTCAGCTACAGTTTCTAAATACATTTTTTATGAACATCCTACGTATGACTGTATGAAAGTTTGATTGATTGATACTGGAAGTCAAAAACAACCAAAAATGTGGAAGTGAAACTCCTCGAATACTTAAAAGAGTATAATTACACTCCAATTCTGTTGGAATCTGCTCTCACGGCATATTTTAAAAAAAATAGAAGACACTTAAATGAATGTGGAAGTGAACCATAGTTATTGACTTGATCCAAAATTGAAAGAGGATCACATGTGAACTTAATTAACTCAGCGATGTGACCTTAACTTGTTAATGTACAGAGTGTATTGTCAGTTGTCTCAACTGTATCTTGGTGCTAGCATGCAGATTTAAAGCAACATTATGTAAATTGTCAAATACTGATGCTATGGGTTGGCAGCTGGTAGATAATCTAAACAGGAGACTTTCATGCCCACCCCAGCAGAAGTGCTCTGACTGTGAGTCATGGAACATTATCCATAAGAAAATTAATGGGACTTTAAGTCACAGAACCAGCAGCACCAGAAATAGCCTGTCCTACTTCCTCAATCTAGGACCCTCCAACCCCCCCCACCCCCACCCCCACCACCACCACCACCAGACAACAGGAATTACATAATATTAAGGAAATTATAACCACAGGACTGTTGAGTTGCTTTTTAAATTAAAGTATGATGCACATGAAACTAGGAACAGATGTACAGGTAAAAAATGGTCACATGACCAGCAGAGGTGGGACAACTGAACAGGGCCAACTGGTGAACAGGTGAGGAATTGAGCTCCCAAGATAGCAGGGAGACTTTGTCAAAAAGACACAAAAAACCTCCTACATGGAGCCACTCTGTGGGCTGTAATCTTCACTGCTCGGAGATCAAATCAAATAAGTCAAAGGAGATCAAAAAAGAGATTTGAGGGAGGAGGTGCTGTGTCTTTATATACAAGAAGGACTGGATACAACTGTGACAGATATTTACATTGGTGCAGTCTTCACATTGAGTTTTATTTTATAAGACTTTGAGTTGATACATTCCATCATACACTCTGTCGCCTCCCCATAAAGCAAACATTCAACCTGATTTATTGTCGGTTGTACTTCACAGGCTCTTGCATTTCAAAATATTTGCAGAGTGGTGAGATTATGGATGAACTGTAACAGGTTTATGTAAATCTTAATAAAGCCTCTCTAGACTCCAGAGTGTTTTTAACTGTAGAATTTAGTTTGAGTATCAAAGGCTTACAAAGCAACTTCAACCCTTTCCTTCATATTTGTCAGCGGTTGATACTTTTTATGTAAATTAATCTTACATTCAGGAGCTTTAAAACTGTCTTTTTTATTTTTATTTTTAATCTATGAATGGAGTATTACACCACCCTCTAAAAACCAGATCAATGTGAAATTAATGCATTTCAGCGCTCCATTATTGACTCTTTGATTTCAGGTTCAGTCGTGTGTGACTGTGTCGTACCGAGTCATGGAGAACATGCTGTGGCAAGTGTGTTTCAGTTATCTGCTCCTTTCTCTTCTGCTCTTCAATATGAACAGATGTGCTGAAATGGGCGTAGCTGTAAATTAATTCCAATGAAAAATGAATGGGGGGTTAGTTTTGAATTAATGAAAATGAATTAATTTGTCTTTGCAAATGTGCTGCTGGTATGAAACTTGATTGGTGTTAATCAGCTCCTACTGATTTAGGAAGCAAGTCTGACAAAATATGCAATATTTTCAATTACCACTTTTATTCTAGAAACATATGTTCAGCCACACTGGCCTAGAGATGCTAGTTTATCATAATTTCATAAGCAGTTCTAATTAGAAGTATATTCTGCTGGTGACACCTTTCTAATGCGCTGTTTGCTGCATATGTTTGAGTTTGAGTTTCAGCGTCTCTCTGTACTGTAGCTGTGAGGAAAACAGAGATGAAGGTGCTGGAGGGAAGTTTGGTGTTTGCATGCTCATTTACAACCCGGGCAGGATGTTTATCGTCATTAAATTTCCAATCTGATGATAGCAAACAGCCCAAGGTTTCCTGTTTCCTGTATACAATGGCTTACCAATGAAAACAGAATTTTAGCATGATTTGGGATCATTAAAGGTCCAGTGTGTAGGATTTAGAGGGGTCTGATGGCAGGATACATGGTATGATAACCTGAAACATAGAATTGTTGTGTTTTTGTTACCTTAGTCCAAGTCTTTTATACCTACAGAGGGAGTGGGTCGGTCACGTCCTGATCCAAATATCCACCTGCAGCCGCAACACTAATGTGAAGGAAGTTGAACATCCACATACGGTTCATGCAGGGTTTGTAGGCTGATTTGTTCACAGAGGAGGCCAAAAAATGACATTTTAATTTTCATAAATAGAGTAGCAGAGAGTTATAAGTTGCACATATACTCATGAAGGTAATGAAACAATAATAAGAGGATCCGTAGTCTGAAAGCAAGCATCCATAGTCTTATTCACAATAAAAGCCCTAGACAGTGCAAAACTGCTTATCAGGGAGAACTTAAGTTCACTCTAATGAAGAAGAAGAAGAAGAAGAAGAAGAAGAAGAAGAAGAAGATGTATGTCTCTACAGTAGCCCAGAACAGACAAACCAAGCACTGGCTCGACGAAGGCCTTTTCAGTTTTCAGCGTCCACCCTAGGGGGGGTGAGACGAGGAGTATTCTTTTGGTTGCAACTCCACCACTAGATCCCACTTAATCCCACACAGTGGCTCTGTAATGTTTATTTCATTTTTCTGTTTGGAATAAGAGGATTGAAAGTTTGATATCAGACAGTGCTCCATGTCACATGAATTGAGGGACTACAGAGACACATAACAGTGTTAAAAACGCAGCAGTAAATGAAATGAAAGAGGAGAAATATTAACACAGCAATACAGAGCCACATTAGACTTTATAAGACTCAAAGGTATTACGTACAATACATAATAAAATGGTAAAGGTGCTACAAATACTTAAAGTGCTAAAGCTGTTACATTTTAATGTGCAGGAGAGGTATTATCCCATAACAGATAATATTAAAGAAACGCTTTCTTCTCTTTGCTGCTGCATTAAGGCGATCTGAAGCGTCTCTCAAAGAGCAGCATTAAAACTCCTCTACTGGGGCGTGACCACGACTGTCAAGGATGGCATTTACATTGCTGAGCAAACGCCCTTCAAAGATTTCAGCCAGCTGAGCCCAACTCCAGTGATCTTCAACTTTCAAAAAAACATATTGACAATTTCAGGTTCCAGAAGCAGGTCACCAGACAAAAACTTTAAAAAGTACAAGTGCTAAAAATCCATGATCATGGCCTTGGTTTTTGAGACATGAATTTCTGAGAAAAGTCATCCCACCAGGGCATAAGTTCATTCAAAAAAAGTAAATGTCCATCACCTGCCTCCAGTAGAAGTTAAGGAATGATTGAATGATGAGAAAACTTCACAGTGAAACTGTTTTCCTGCTGACTACCACAGTCGTTTGTATCTCAAACATGAAAGCAGAGAGTGCACCGCCCTCAGCAGAGCGGGGGGATGAAAAGAGCATCTCTGAGGACGTACAGTCAAACACTACAACCTGCTATCCTGCCAGTGAACTTCATATATTACTTCTGATGAGTTTACAGCTTTTCATCTAACAAATGTGGCTGGTCTATGTTAAAGACTGATAAAAAAAATCAATAAGCAGAGCCTGTATATCTAGTCCATTTAAATATAATGTCACCCTGACCCTCGAGGATATAAACTGTAAAAGATTCATCACATCCAAATGTCTTCCCAGAGTAATTTCTGTATTATTCTTTCAAATGCCTTCGTTATGTAACATGTGAAGGCTTTTAGACCTTATAGAAATTTTAAAAAATGCTCTTACTGACATTTGTCTGGGGACTCAGTAGCATTCCTGTTACTCACATTAATCCACAGACCTCATTATCGACTTTTCAACTGAAATATTTATTTCAAAGATTTACAATGAAAAAACAACTGTGCACAGCAACCCAGACACCAGATCAGAAATGTCGGCAGTGTACGTTTCTGCAATCCACAGACATGTTTGAACATTTCTTTATGTTGCAACTTACTTATGTTCAGTTTTCAATTTTATATTTTGTGACAATGCAGTACTTATGATCTGGTTAGGTTTAGGCACAAAAACCCTTTCATTAGGGTCGGAAAAGATCTTGTTTTGGCTTCAAATGTCTGTTTCGGTCGCCACAAACACAACTGAAGATGTCCTGAGGTCTCCTTAAAAGTATCCAGTGGTGTCATGCTTACAGACGCGGAAACAAATTCTCGAGCTGCGGTGACTGGCTTAGCAGCATCCTCTCCTCCAGTGCCATCACATTATATACCATCACTATATGAAAGTCAGCTCATAAACATGTAACGTGGATGTGATATGACACGTGGATTGTGACACACAGAACTAGCAACATTGTATTTTATTTATTACATTATTAATTTATTACATTTACATTTGTTTTTTCTGATGCTGTTTTGTTTTTCAAATATACTTTGTCATTGCTGAAGGAACCATGAATGAAAACCACTGAATTTGGTCTGCAGCACAAGTCTCAACTCCTCAGAAAATACACTGAAATGATCTGCTTAGCTGGCTCGACATCACCAGCAGTTGGGAAAATATTGTCACTTGGCAGAGACGCCTATTACTGATTAGAATGAAATATTATGTGTTTTTGTTTGTTTGTTTGCTGTGCTTTATGGTCTTGTTAGGTTTAGGTAAAAAAAAAATAGCACTTGGTTATGGTTAGGAAAACATCATGGTTTGGCTTGAATTACCCCGCTTTGTTGCCAGAAACACGACTGGAAATGTTGAGAGGTCTCGTTAAAAACACCTGGTTTCGTCACCACAAACATGGCTGGAAATAGTCCCGAGGTCTCCTTAAAAATATCCAGTGGTGTAACGCTTACAAATGCAGAAACCCAGACTTGAACTGCGGTCATTGGCTTGCCAGCAATGTCGCCTGTAACTCCATCAACATCGCCTCCACCTCACGATGTGAAAGTCAGGTAATAAACATGTAATATGCACGTGATATGACCCGTTTTGTACAAATGTCAATATGGTGCATAGCCTATGACACATACGTGTGGACGTATATGTGGTTTGTAGAAACATTGTATCCAGGTGGCCGGGCTGCGTGACCTCAGTTTCCTCAGTGGCCTCAAAGATGCCAGATGGCAGATCAGAAAAAGCTTTTATAAGTCTTATTTTAAACATTAAAATGTCCGCTCTTAATAATTGGTGAATGAGAACTTGTTGTTTTTCGCAGGTATTATATAATTCTTTGCTTTTCACACTGTGACATCTACTGATGGTGGAGCTTTGTATGTTCAACAAAAATATTATCAAACAGTTTGCTTCAGCTGCGATCAGCAGCCACATGACAGAGAGTTTTATTTTGGCAGTACCGTCGTGGTTTGGAAAGTTGCTCAGTGCTGACACCTGAGAAACGTGTAGGCTGGGTTTCGATTTAAATAAAAAAAATGTCAGATGCAAATATTAATCAAATGAAACACGGAGACCCTCAGAAATGATACACACGCCTCAGGCCAACACTGTCTGAGAGAAGTTATTAACTCTCCAAGTTTTATTAAAATTAAACATGTGAGTGGCTTTTATGGCCTTTCAAAGTCTAGCATACTGAAGTTGAATTGTGTGCCTCATCAGGCAAAACAGTTTAAGGTTCCATCAAGTTACATTTTTTAATATAATGTGATAATTTACGTGAAGCGAAAAGGCTGTGCTTCATGTTGAACCCATTCAAAATCAATACCCAACCCAGCTCTGCACAAATCTTAGCCAACTTTGGTTCTGAGGCCCTGAGGCTAAAACCAACCCTCCCATATGAAACCAAAGTGTTCACTACCCGGCCCAGCACCAGCTTTGCCCAGCAGCAAAAGGCATAGGACCAAAGTAAACGACTGGCTGGTGGAGAAAGTCAAACATGGAGCAGTTAGAGAGCCAGATATTTTTTCTCAAAAGCTGGCGTAGACCAAGAGCTAGAGCTAAAACGAGACTGTCCTTCCAAGGAAAATGACAGCATGAGTTAGTTCAGAAAATATGCCCAAAAAACATGTTTATGTTCAAGTGACAAAGCCCTCTGGCAGCTGTAGGAATTTTGACTCTTGTCCATTGGAATAAAAGCAGTAAATAGTTACACTGCTGTGTTTTGTCTGCCTGTGACTCCAACATTGTGATATGTCTTCTCTCCAGCGTATAGCATCATGTCCATCTCAGGAGTCACATTAAACCATCATCCATATCATAGCAGTAATTTAACATTATCACATAAACAGTTTTGAACTAGAGCCTTCAGGATTTAGATTAAGTTGCTAATGAAAAAAAAATGGTAGGCCATAGCTGTTGTTTTTAATGTCAGATTGGACTTGGTTTTGGCAGATACCCAATATTAAAGGACTTGGATCGGGATCGAGGCCAAAAAACTTGAATAGAGCATCCCTGTATGTAACAAATTACCCCAAAGGTGGTGACAATTCATTGCCCTCTCCCGGTTTCCTCCTGGAGTCACGATTCTCCAGGCATTTCTCACAATTTATGACAAATTTTCACACCGTTTGCCCCTTTGAGCAAACACAACCTGTTTCTGGCACTGCACAGCGTGTTGTCTGCTATGGTGCTGCACCGCATCCTCCTCAGTTAGTGTGAGAAGGACCGAGAAATGGAGAATAGGATGAAATACTCAGGCATATTTCAGACGTCCTGGAAAGAAAAATCTAGTTTCTTATGAAAATGTTTCTGTCAGTCACAGTGGTCGCACCAACGTCAATCACTGGTGATGTATGATATTACTTTTCCAATTCAAATACCAAGTAAAATCCAGGCTGTTATCGCTGATACCATTACGATACAGATACTTTGTACGCATGCTTAATAAAACAGCATTCTGTAGTTTTAAGAATGTGGGAAACTTATGTTGTTTGAACATCAGCACACAAACACACAAAACAAATGCCTGCCAGTCCCAAACGACTATGAATTAAATTTGTCGGGTCCTAGCAGCACATCTCTTCTCCTCTTCTATTAACCGTTGCTGCATAACCTCATATTCTGTATGTTGATTAAATCTCAGAGGTTTAACAAGGTTTGTGGTGTTGCCACAGTATCTCACAGACCTCACACACACATCACATGCAGTGTCACTGCTGTTCTCAGGACTCAACCTTACACATTTCTAGAGCTGAAGTTCGTACATGACCATGACAGAAGAAGTTCCTGTCAACGGGATATGATATATACCAGATTCTGATCATAGCGTTCTTACTCTCTACTGTGTCCTTGTCGATGGTAAAAATATACATTGACCCTATATTACTGAGCTTAAATGTCTTTTAATATGAAAATCGATCCCAGAGCAGAGACACATTTGGGATCGGATGTATCAATATTTATGTATTGATCTGCAAGTCTCAAGGGCCCAATCCCAATGTCCCCCTTCAGGCCTTAAGCCCATGAAAGTCTGCAAGTGGCTGAAAAGGTATAATAGGAATGGGACAGGACTTTGTGACGTTTTCACTCTACCTTGTAGGGTTTGGACTTTTTATTTTACGTTTTAGAAGGTTACAAGGTAACAAGACCAGGGTTTAAAAAACAAAACTGTAGTTTGAGTCCCTTTATGTTAATTCAAAGAAAAAAATAAATACATAAACAGTTTTAAAGAGTGTGGTGGATGAATTTAGGGGTCTAATTGTCTTAAGAGCTAATTACTTTTTTGTTTTTTAATAAACTGATTTAAGTAGAGAATCAGGTCTAGCAGAAAATGTCAGATGTTATTGTAAATAAAAAAACATTACATATAGAATGGTGAAAGCATCTGGAATTTTGTTGAGTTGTTTTTAAAGTGTATGCTATAAAGTGTGGGGTAAATCTGCAGGAATGTGGACTTGTGGAAAGTGGCCATAAAAGGCTCAAATTATCAGTGAGAGAGCCCTCATGCACTTGAAGATTTGGCAGTGGGACAGCCCTAAACCTTCGCAGAAGCCTATGAGTGTGGACATTTGGATTGGGCCAAGGATGGCAAATTGGTGGTGAATTTAAGGACTTTGACCCCGATCAATTTAGCTGTTTTTACAAGACAAGACAGTGCAGAAATATGTCCTCCCACCATGTTCTTTATCACTTTCATCATTTGCATTGCAAAGGTAAAACAGATCCAAAGAATGAAATATATCAAAAAGCTCATCACCAGGCTCTAACCATTAGAGCAGGTTTAAGGACCAGAATTCACACTGTTTCAAGACAAACTGAATACATGATTCACACATCAAAGCGTCACAAAAGAAATAATACATGAAGCTGGTGAATAAAAACCAACAGTCCTGGCTGTGCTGTTCATGAGAATCTTTTTCCACTAACCCCTGGCCCAGAGAGCTTCACATTTCATACATGTATGTATAAGAATTCAGGTTATTCACGCTTCATCATACTAATATAATTATATCAATATGTATTCCTGACCCATGCTCTGGATGGAGTGCTCATAATTGCAATGAGATCAGAGCACTTGCATTCATGTAGAGTGAAAGTATCTCATTAAAACTTCCACCTGTATTATACTGTACATCGCAAGCCCAGGAGTCAAGTACATCTACTGCACATATATATTTCATTGTGGAAGTGATTCAGAGAGATGTCTTTTCATCACATTATCATCAGAATTATATTAATGTAAATAGTTTTGTTCCAGTGTGCCAACTTGTGTTATGTTTCTGTTGCAATAAAGACAGCCTAGTTAATATGCAATCATTGAAGAAAACTGTATGTTCTCTTCAGAGGCTCTGCTCAAATAAACAAACCTGCTGCGAGAGGAGGCAGTCCAGATGGCAGCATCAATTAAAACACTGAAAATCTGCAAGACTGTAAAGATTTAAGCTGCTGTTTTTGGGACGGGTGCTAATCAAGACCAGTTGCGATCTCAGTGGAAGTGAAAGTGCCCGTAAAATAATTTTTGTGTAACTTCAAACCCAACTGCACAAACGAGACCGCTGATTAAATGTTTCAACGAGTCAGTCCTTCATTAAGATATTCAATAATTTACTCAGTATTGTAGTGTTGAAATGATTTGTCAATTAATCGATCAGTTGATTAACAGAAAATTAAGCCATTAATCAAGTTACTACTGGCAAACAACTGCTGGTTTCAGCTGCTCCAGTGTGAGGATTTCTTGCTTTTCTCTGTATTAGATCACTGTGAATGGAATGTATTCTCATTTTGTACAGCTGGTCAGAAGAAAGTATGCAATTAGAAGACATGACCTTTGGCTGTGGGAAATAATGATGGGTTTTTATTTTTAGATAGAGCTTCCAACAAAATTCAAGTCTGAATTGAATGTGCCTTATTGATGTAAAGGCTGCAGCACAAGGAAAACAACACTGTTCACATGTCTGTGTATAGCTGAACAATTAGTGATAGTTGGTAATTCATGTAGTTGTTAGGAGGACTTGGTTTGACATGAATGAATATGCCCTATGGTCTGTAGAATGCAGTACAGTACTGAAAAGTCATACTTAAAGTTGCAACAGACAGCTTCCTCCCCCTCACATTTCCAAGTGGTATTACTGTTTGCGCAGCTGTTGTGAAGACAACTGGGTCTTTTCTGTCAGAGTCACATGAAACAACAACACATGCATAAACATGAGTTTATTCAATCATGTTGTCTGTAATAGAAATGGATCACCTTGTTTTTCCCGGGTGACCACGTGCCTGGTGGCAGACTAAAATTGTACAGCGATAGTGATGTTTATAGGGAACCAAAGTAAACGCAGATAGTTTAATTATTCTGTATCTATCACATTATGCAATCAACCTCATGATGATACGTTGAAGCAGAAAACTTGTCTATTGCCAGCTTGAGTGTTTAAAGTGCAATTAAAGGTAAATTATTTGTATGTACAGTGTATATTGTGTAAAATAGGTCAACTGATTATCTGCCTGGCCAATTATTGATCCGATCATCTGAATCAGTGTTTTATCCTGTTGATTTTCCAGCTGATAGAATAAATTAATTTCAAAATGAACTCCCTTTGACTCTTCTGCATCACGCAATCTGTATGATAACTAGCAACGTTTTCATATAAATGCATTAAAAAGTAAAACATTTATGGAGGTATAACGCAGCAGAAAATGGAAATACTCAAGGAAAATACAAGAACCTCCAACATGCATTACGTACAGTACTTGAGTAAATGTACTTAGTTAAACTGTATCCATGTTGTGATATTGTCCCCTCCAATGGTGTCATTTGGGCTGGGCGTCCAAGGCTACATTTTTTAAATGCTTTTTACAAAAATAAGAATAATTGCAACAATTGCATCTGAATTCAACTGTCATCTTTCAACTCCTTTTCTGCGTCTCAAATCGGACTCTAGACCATGACCGGCACACGGACGGGGAAGTCTTAGGGCTTCTTTATCTCTTCCTCTGTTCAGCTTTTTACTATTTCAAATTCTCTCTCTCTTTCTGGGCTAAGGAGCAAGTGAGGAATCTTTTTTCTGACCCAAATTGTTTTCTCTCCTGTGTTTATGACTTGAGAAGTGGTGAAAAATAAGGTTTGTTAGTAAGTTTGTTATGTTTTTTTTTCTTCAGGAGAATTTTTTTTTTTTTTTCAGTCGTGAAACCAAGTGAAAAAACAGGAGAGATCTTAGAAAGATTGTGCTGAAGCAAGACATGAGCCTTTGAAGATAGATGTTATCAAATTGAGAGAGCACAGAAAACACTGATTAAACTGCAGTAGGCAATAAATAGCAACAGATGTTGAGTGATGTACATCTGTTGACTATCAGCCTGTAGCTGGCATCCAGCGGTGTGTTGTGTGACTGTCACTCCGCATGGTATAATAAGCATTGATCACTATTTTTACCCCCTATAGGATGGAGCAGTGCCACAGTTCCAGATTGTGATTTGTAACCATGACACCACTGGATATTTATAATTATAATTAAGAGACCTTGTGACAATTTCCAGCCGTGTTTGTGGCGACAGAAACTGGTATTTGAAATGTACATTTGCAACATAAGCAAACTTCTGCTGCTGAAAATAAATTTAACGAGGTTGAATGAGGACTCTGATTTCACTCACTTCGATTTCCTGTTGTGAAAGTCACCGGAGCACAGTGTCTCACATCTTAATTTCATTTTACTCTGAAAAACTTGAGAATTGTGCAATTATAGAGTGAAAAATCTAAAGATATCTGAACTGCGTTAACTGCCCCCATGTTTCAAGATCCAAACAATGCTTCTGTTCCTCTCCAGTGAGCTTAAGAATCTGCTCTCAAAATGCTGACCACCATCAATTCCCAGCTTTCCCATTTCATTCTTCACCCTTCTTACTCTGGCCAATCTTCATTAAGAATGTACACTGGGGCGTAATAAGGGTCTGTTGTGAGTGACACTGACCCAAGGACCCTTAATTTGCCATCTCCCGGCCGTGTTAGATAGTGAGCAGAAACCTGCCGCAGTGAATGGAGCCCCACATGAGTGCTTTTTATTTCCGCCTTGCCCTACTTCCAGCTCAAGAGCTCATTAAATGAGATCTTGTGTTAAAGCTGGAAATAGAAAGAAAAGTTGTGGTGGGGGAAACAATAATCGTCTATCTCGCCATGTAAATCTTATTGCCTTTGGAAGTCCTGTCAAGTGGCCATCAAGAGTGTGTGAGTGTGTGTGATGGATGTTTCCTATAGACACATTTGAAATTTCTTATTGATGTTCATCATAAATTTGTTACTGTTTTTCTTCCTCACTGTCTTTTGGTGTCTGTGAAGGAAACCATGCTGTGGTTCTCAAGTAAAAAACATTGAAAGAAGGAAAAACAGGATTCACGCCGGCTTTGGACTACAAAGAGAGCAGATTTCCTTCCAAAACAGCTGAATTCTTCAAATGGTGGCACCAACCGACTGTAATTGGTCTCATATATTAACGACCTAACCTCCTTTGTGGAGGTGATAATTAGTTTAATCTCACAATGCTGTGTGTAATGAGAAATTTAGACCGTCTGTTTTTGAATTGTTCAAAGTATAACAGACCATGTTACCAGAACAAGTTCAGAGCTGCAGTGGGTCAACCTTAGAAATTATCCCCTAGAAATTGTTGGAATTGTTTGTATAATTTGCAACAATGCTAATTTTGCAACAGCAAATACATACTGAAGAAAAAGTCATCACGACCGGATTACAGTACGTTAACTGGGACCAAGAAACTTTAAGATTATTACGGTTGAAATATTTGTTTCTTTCTAGTCACAACACTGTGCTTATGCTCTGTTTAGGTTTACGCACAATAACCACAAGTTACGAAAGCATCATGGTTTGGCTTAAATACCTGTTCTGGTCGTCACAATCACGGCTGGAGATGGTCCAACCTCCTTTAAATAATAGCCAGTTTTAGTCGCCACAGAAATGGCTGGAAATGTCCCCAGGTATCCTTAAACATATCCACTGGTGTGACTTGAACTGTGGTAGGCTGTTTGGCAGCCTTGTTGGCAGTATTAACAGCACCGCTGTCCCCTCCACCTCCTGAAGTGAAAGGTGACAAATAATGTGAACATGATTACCACGATTGCTGCAATAGTCATCCTTGGACGTCCCTGTGAATTGCAGAAACGTTAACTGCTAACAGTATCCTGCCGACTGGGCTGGACAAACATGTTGATAGAGTGAAAACCTCAAGGCACATCACAATTTGATTTGATACGATTCCCATTCAGAGGGCTACGATGTGATTGTTAAAGGATAATCGATGCATCTTGATTTTTTTATTGATCACTACTACGCAGCATATTTCAATTCATGCATAGAACGTAAACATGCGCATGTTCACATCCATCACATTTCACCTTACAGTTGGTTCAGTCATGACAAACGTACAGCCTGATCTTACAAAATTGTTACAGGCCAATAATTATGTTGAGAATTGGGTTTTGATTTTCCTATTACTGGATTTTCTGCATCAAGGCATAATCTGTCAAGAGAAAATTTATTTTTCCCCCTACTGCTGGTTGATATTGGACATATCGTAAAATGTTCATTTGCACAGTATTTCATTGTTCAAACAATCCAGTCTGGTGGGCACTGCAGCATTATTAAAGTTTTTCATGGTTATAGACACTGACAGCACTTGGTCATGATCAGAGAAAGATCATAGTTTTTGTTAAATACAGAAAACGTCTGCAGTGAATTCAATCATGAAACACATAATGTGTTAAAAATTCAACCAAAACCTCAGTGTTTCTCTAACATGAACTAAAGTGCTTTCGGTGCCTAAACCGAACCACAGACTTGACTGAGGATGCACACCCTGGCCTCTGGTTGTCTCTGCTTGTGAACATAATCTAGACAATGATTACTTTTTCAACATCAAGTGATTGGCAAAACTAGTTATATTGTAGTAATATATACATTCAATAAGACAGGGTTCAGTGGGTGGGTAGTCTAAGATACAAAAAAAACACCATAATCCCAGTCTGATTGCAGTTTTGGGGCTATTTTTAATAGTTTCTCTCCTTTTCCCGTTTGTCACTGTCGACAGTCAACATCCTAATGGAGGTAAAATGTGATAAAACTGCACCTGAAACGAAAAGATTTACCAAAACCTCCACCAAATTAAGACTGTAAATGTAAACACATCCAATTTGGTGCAGTGCCAATTTTGGTATTGATTTAAATGAATGCCTTCAGACATCTCTGTACCAGTGTGGTTGAATCTTTTAGTGGTCCAGTCCACACAAACTCTGGTGTGTTTGCCTCTTTGATTTTGTACAGTTTGGATAATGTGAAAGCTGTCAAGTGAACTGGACAGAAATAGCAAGGTTGCTTCTAATCAAACTTTTGTGCCGTTTGTGAAAGTAAGGCAGACTATCTGCTGGACTGTGAGAGGAGTTATTTGATTTCACTTAAGCTTTGAGGTTTTTATCAAATGTATGTGGGTTTTTTTTGTGTGTGAACTCTGATGAAACCAATGTCCACAGAGATCCATTTGAGCAGCCTTTATAGTTAAGCAACATCATTTGATAAACATGCTAACGTGTCAGCACATGGGTGCAGGGGATTTTTTCCAGATACATCAGAAAGATAAAAGAGCAGTTCCCTCATTAAAAAGCGAGAGAGAAACCCACACAGTTACTATCCCTCCTATAATATTACAGAACAAGACGCCCCTTTTTAGTTTGTGCTGTTCCCACCATTGTTCATCAGACATGAGGCCCAGTTACTTTCAGGACTAATCATGCTCATAAACAGTTATGTCTTTGTGAGCTCTTTGTAACAACAGAGAAATCAAACAAACACACAGAAGTGCTACATGACCTGCTGTGAGTCGCTGGTGTTTGATTTTCCCATATGGGTCCACGAAGAGTTGATGATGCATGGCTGCATGATTTATCATTTATTGAGTGTGAAAGTTCTCTCAGTATTTGTTTTTCTTTGTTCGGGGCCAAGGAAACTGAACTGCAGGTGTAAAAGTTAGCTTCGAGAAACAGTTTGTATGAATTATTTTCTTTCATGCCAGGAGTGAGATGAAGATGAAGTCGCTCTCACAACTGTACAGTAAAGATGTAGCTCCAGGAGGCAGCTGATAAGCCTATCACCTCCACCCACCAACACCTCTGAAGCTAATGAACGCGTGATACCTCGTTAATGTCAAAAATCGAATTACAGTTACTCACCGAGCCCTGTTGCCAGGGAACCAGTGAAGATTTCAGGAAGTAACCATTTGATGGCAAGAAACAGTCACAACTTGTCACGTCTTCACTTTGGTTTTTGAACGGCTCAGGTGAGCAAGGTATGACATGGCAATTAGTAATCTTTACAGGTGATAAAGTTTGTTACTATTGCTGTTAATGCTATGCTAAGCTAACCAGCTGCTGGCTGCAGCACTTTACACTCAAACAATTATGAGTAATACTGAGTAACAGTGACTTTAAGTTTTTTAATTACATGTAAACTTTCCGTCTTAAGTTCAGTGTTAAAGGTCACATCAAATGCAGTGTTTTTTCTATGAAGTTAATGTGAATAAATTAGATATAAGTCTGATTAAATTAAATTAATGCAGACATATAAATAAACCTCATGTGTGTTTTTTCAGTTATTACACATTACAGCCATTCCCAAGCTTAGGAATGACACGGCCCAGTTTAAAATTGGAAAATCCTCGGGGGCTCACCCAAACTTTAAATCACAACTCTGATCGACACACAAGACTAAGATGAAGTATTTTCCTTAAAACAGACACTTCAACACAGCACCAGATACAAATAGGTCAGATAAATGAAGAATTACATGTTATTTCACTCCCTTGTTTCATCAGTTCTGATTACTCTTTTAAATGTAAATATTTTATCATAATTTCACCAAAAAAGGGAAACATTTTTATTGACATTACTTTCACAGCCCACACTGGAATCACTGACATATAAAGTTAAGGGGAAGTGTTTATCAAATATGTTTATTTATTCATTCAAATTGTTTATTCTGTTTACTCCCAGAGTGAATCACACATCTCAGAACTAATAGAATTAGAAGGAAAACTTATATGTGATTAAAATAGTGAAAGTCAGCGATTATTAGTTTATGTATTTGTTTATTTGAGAGTGACAGTGCACAGCTGCTTTGCCATAGATATAGATAAAATTTAAATATAGCTATAAACAAACTACACCTGTAGTCCCTTGGCAGGAGACAGAGACAATATCTCTGTTCAGAAAATTAACACTACAGAGTAAAATAACAGTTACAAGACAATGAACATCAGCAACGCCAACACAACAACAACAACAACATTCATTAGTTGTTCATTAGTTTAATGATGATTACATGATTGGGTTGATTTTAGCCATGATTTAATTTTAAATCTCAAAATCAGTGAAGCTGCAGCACTCTCCTATATTACTTTATGCTCAGTTTGAAGAATAAGTTGTTCTAACATGGAGAGCTGATTTGCCAAACTCAGAGGATCTGTGCTGTAACGCGGTCACCTCTGTTGGTCAGCCTTGTTATCCTCTCATTACCTGAGTGCAGTGTTATTAACTCTTCAACGGGGGAGGACACAGACCATTGATCACTTTGTGTACTAAACAAGCATCGGAAAAACACACAAATTTTGAAGGTTTTACCTCTGAATGATGTCATAGTAGTTGTAATTAATGTTTATTTTGTCCATTACCTTGAGTGTTTGTTTGTTAAATGTTTTTCAAGGCGCAAGTGATATAATTTATTACACAGATGTGGAAGTGGTGTTAATCTTCTCACTGACTCGCTGCAGTAAAGCAAATAAACACATTTCCCAGATGTAGACTTGAAATGGGATTTGTTCGGATGCTCAGGTTGCTTTGCTCTGCTACCTCTGTTGATCTTTTTTTCCCAGTTGCTGAGTTTTTGACAAGAGTTTTCCCTCTTCAATCTTTGTACGCTCCCACTGGCACAGTGTTTAAAAAACAAACTGGAAGCCACAACAGGAATGCACATGTTTGTATGCATCACTGTGTTCAACTATGTTTCTGTGATTGTGTTTTCAGCACTCTGACAGCCTCGCACCTCTTTGTGTTTCCTCTACAGTTGGGAGGATGTGGCATACTGGGGGTGGGAGTCTGGCTCTCAGTGACCCAGGGGAACTTTGCCACCCTGTCATCATCCCTGCCCTCCCTGTCGGCAGCCAACCTGCTCATCGCAGTGGGGACCATCATCATGGTGATCGGCTGTCTGGGATGTGTGGGAGCTGTCAAAGAGAGCCGCCCTCTGCTGCTGACAGTAAGTCATTTGCCAGGATGGTTTTTGATAATATGGCTGACTTCTGATGTGATAACTCCACATTCTTGTTTTACATTTTGTTATTGCTGGCATGACAAAAACATCGCTCAAGTAATAAGTTTTGACATTCTCATACAGTTTGAGTTTCTGCTTCGGTGCTGGTTGATCATCGATTGATATGACATGCTGGAGATTCAAACCGTGTGTCGGATCAAATATTTCACGAAAGCTTTTGCAGCGAGTGGTTTGAACAGCTGCTGTTTGGGTGAGTTTCACATAGAAAAGTATCTCGTAAACAAGGAGTCTTTCATTTTCCATTTGAGGTTTGTTTGTGATAAACAGAAGCGGAGCTGCACAGTTATTATGAGTCTCATAAATAGATTGTAAAGTACTGGCGGGGTCTAAAAACCTCATCAACACAAAAGCCACGAAAGAAAAACCTTAAGTAATCAAAGTATGTTGATGCAGCCTCAGTGTTTTCGGTTGTTAGATGTGTTGCTGTACTGTGTACAAGGCAGCAATGTTAAAATTTTTATAAACGAAAAAAGGTGACAACATTATTAAACTCTTTAATTTAATTGCGTTGAGGAAGTGTGCAGGTTTTCATAGATGCTGTTTTTTGATTGCCTTCTTCTAAGGTTTTATATCTAACAGGCAGCCGCTGACAACACTGATGATACCTCTGCTTTTTAGTGGCTAATGCTAACGTTAGCTTCACAGACACACACCCTGAAGCTCGGGATTCAACTTAAAACAAGTATATGGTCTTTTATTTGGTTTCAGCTTGGACATTCAGGCTATAGTATTCACCAGCTGTCAGTTTACACTCGACAGCCACAGAGCTAGCTGTCAACTGCCTGTCTGCCAAATGGCATAATGTGATTGGCTAATGCCAAGTCGTTTCTCCAGAGGAAAACCCTCAGCTGGAAAAAAAACCTTCAACCATCAGAATGATGCAGTTTTTGAGAGAATAGTAAAGACACAGGAATGGAAATAGTAAACCTCTGTGGTTCATTGGGAAAAAAACCCGCAGCATTAACATTAATAAGCTCCAGCTGCTTCTACTGGTACTTGGTTCCCATAAACCTGGCTTTCACTATGCTATTAGGCCTGTCAACGGATTTGATTTTTCCTGCAATTACGGCACAAGCGTGTCTATTGTGCAACTGAAACAGGAAGAGGCATTGTTCTACCTGCTCTCTATGCCCAGGTAACAGTTGAACAACTTAAATATCTGTGGAAACACAGCAAAAGAAAAAGAGCCCTGCTGATAGAGGAGGTAAAGACGGTAAACAGGGAGAGTGATAGGTAAAACAAAAGTGAACTGACGGGCCTTCACTCGATAGAGAGTTGCAGTGTTGTGTCAACACTGTTCCCCACACTGATACGTGTTTCCCCTTACCAGCAGGATTTTACACGGTTCAAAACCAGCGTTCTTTCTACTAGATCTACTAGAAGTAACAATACCTGCCTACTTGTTAATACAACCAGGTGTTTTACTCTCCCTTTTCAAAGCGCTGAGATCAGGGTTTCTAGGTCAAATTGGGATTGTTACAGTTGTTTTTTTGCTTTGGACAGTAGCCAGGCTGCTAGCGGTAGCCATTTTGCTGATGCTGTGTTTGCGATAGCGGCACCAACAGTTATGCCACAGGGGAACACTAGGTTAAAATTTGTCTATTTCTGCTTTAATTTTACCAAAAAAGCTGATGGTCATGACCATAATCCCCATCAGTGTTTGGTTTGTCCAGTCTGGGCTACTGTAGAAACAATTCTCAGTTTCAGGTGTTTATACACTAATAAAAACATAATTATGAATATTATGTTCCATTTCTGTCTGTAAAACCCCCATAATCCTACACACTGGACCTGGAAATAATAGCCTGTCTAGCTTGTTGAGCCATTAAGTTCACGATTTATTTAAAGGTTTTTGTTCTCACATACAGCATATAGCTCTGCATGTTCAGGCACCTGTGTTCATCTCTGACCTGCTCCATCCTTATATCAAGAGTCGGTCACTTAGGTCCTCTGAACACGGCTCACTGCCTTTCCCTCACACTTGATGAAAGACAAAAGGTGGTTGCACCTCTGAAGTGATTGCCCCAGTACTGTTGAAAGCTCTTTCTATAGACTTATATTCTGTGGTCTCTGTTGACGCCTTTCAAAAGCAGCTGAAGGCTCATTAAGTCAAACTGGCCTTTGTCTCACATTATGTTGTCTAGTGTTTATAATTGTGTGAGTTGTTTGAAGCTGTTGTTGCTCACATTTTTTTTTTTTCTCTTTTTACTGTTTTAACTGTCATACTCTTGACAGTTTTTACCTCTGTGAAGCACTTTGTGAACTTACACACAACCCGATAGGTGACTTGACTGCAAAAAATTAAGAAATTGTGGGAAGTCCAACTGTTTTCATCCACATTGCTGTTGGTGTCTGTGTGTAGTCAGCTCACAATGATGCCACTTAGGGCTGGGTGATGTTTACTGAACTGGCATATGAGGATGTCCACAGTGTAACATCACTGTGGACGATGACGTTGCTGTTGGGGGGCGTGGTGTTACTATGTTACTGTGTTTCTGAAATTGAGGTTGTGTGTCCTCTCAGAGTTGCTGTAAGGCAGGAATTGCTATTGTCGCTCTGATGGCAACCTTTGACTGTCTCACACAGCCAAGACATCTATTCCCTGAGAGAGTTAGATCAACTCCCACATACAACATACAGTATGTCCCCATGCCAGGTTTAAAAGCATCTCAGTACCACATGTCTGTAACTTAGCTGTGTTCAGCCTCAGAAGCTTGAAATAAAGTTAGCCACATAGCTATACTGAGGAAGCTACTACTTTTTTGTGCTCTCTGGTTGGGAGCCTTGTAGATCTCGATGTGACTATTGAACAAGGCTCAGATGTCGATGACTGTCAGCCATCGGCTATGGACAATGGTATCATCCCTGGGCGAGATTGTGGTAATCCTTTTATCTTGCATCTATAATATACTTCCTCTGAGGCTAAAAATAGGATTCACGGCAAAGTGAAATTAAGTACCAGGCTTTGAGTCTGACACTGACATTGGGGGATAGCATTAATGAACTTCCCTAGCTCTAATGCCACTTCATACAGAAACAGGTGAATCAAAGCAAACAAGGTGCGATACATTTAAGCTATACAACCTCCATAACATATAGTTCTACATGTTTGTACAAGTACAGCAGCTTCTTTGCGGACAAGGGCAATTCAAGTTGCATTAATGGCAATAAAGTAAACATATCTAGCTTTTTTCCACTGCCCTTGACACTTGTGTTTCCCAGAAAACTGTCCATCTCTGTAAGTGTTAACCAAGTTGTCTCACAAAATCCTGGCAGCTGGTTACCAGGCTATATTTATAACACTGCTTACATGCTACAAGTTGAATGCTGACTATTTTTATACATATTAACATATGCAAACCTTTTAAAATTTCCCACACGTTGCAATCCTGAGACACACTGCTTCACTAATTTGAAGAAACTCTATGAAAAATGGGCCAAATGCAGCTATGACAACAGAATACAAATAACAAGAGCTATTATGTAAGAAAGAAAAATATTTAATCTTTCTATTAAAATGAAAATTACATTTCTTAATGGATAACTCTTGGCTTCTAGGCTTCCTGGAGAAAACAGCTTTTTATTGGCCATATAGGGGTCTAGCCTTATTGTCAGGCCCCGCCAGAACCCCCACTGATACTGCTGCTCTTCTTTTATTCAGTTTAATGTCTGGAGATATTTTTAGTAGCATCACTAATCTCAGCAGAGCAGCCGCGGCTTGTTTGTTTGGTGGATTACCAGCTGTTGTCATTCATGTTTAAGTATAGACACAAAAGCACTGTTGTAATTAAAGGAAAGAGCAGGGCAACACAGTCATGACTTTGACTACTTTTCAACCAACATGGTGTCAAAACAATGTATAGCTTTTCTAATGAAAGAATCTAAATTATATATAACTTGACCTTAGAAAAGTCCTATTATTTACCTCAAGTGCTTGAGTGGAATCATAGCTGCACTCTCCATTATGGCACTGATTTACAGGTTTTTTTTGTGTAATTACATCTGGGCCAGTCAAAACTTCATTTTATTTGCAAACTTTTCAAACACTACACATATAAACAGTTTCAAAAAACACAAAGTATGAGCTATTAAGGACTAAGGAATTAGAATTAAGGACTGTATATTGTGCCCCAAACTTGCCTCCTTTAGGTTAATTTTGTGATGTAATACCACCAGTTTTGTGCAACTTTACTTTTGAAAGTAACTTGTTACGTTACAGCGTTACTGCCATTAAAAAGCAACTCATTAGAATACTTTTGCGTTACCAAAACCAAAAACCACTTTGCAATTCCTTGTGCAAATGCAGCTTATATTGTCCAGAGGATGCACATTTCCCTAGACATTTATTAACTCTAGTGACATTGAATAGCATTCTACGACCTATAATCTGTAACTCTGCTGGACAGTAATAACAGGAATATAGCGACCCAATATCCCATTCACAGCTGATCGTTTATGTTTGATTACAAAACATGAATTTGAGTCGGTACAGGGTCGCATATAGCCTAACAACATTTCTCTTCTTTGGTTTTTGCAATTCAACTGTAATGAAAAGGTGGAACTATCCAAAGTAGCTGAAGGAAAACAGAAACCGAGAGTACGTTACCTGATGGGTGGCTGTGCAGACTTTTGGCTGCTAACAACAAGACAGCGAACCTCACGAGCTGCCTCAAGAATATATTGGCTTGTATAGCCTACAGCGCATCGTATTTAAACAGGTGACTAATGATCCGGAGGCTGGCCTCTCTGCTCTGGCTATCTTGCTAGCTGAGTTACACCTGCACACACACATTTCCACAGGTGGCTGCGTGCTGCTGCCTGCCAAGAAGTAGGAGTGAAACAGAAATAGTGCGAATACATCGGGGACTTTCTTTGTTTTTAGTGGAAGAAATGGTAGAGCGAAATTCTTACAGTAATGGATTATTTGAAAACACAACTACATAATGGCTTACTTGTATTGCAAGACTAACATGTTACATTACTTGTTACTAA
The DNA here is from genome assembly GCF_040436345.1 of Pagrus major. Taxonomy (NCBI): domain Eukaryota; kingdom Metazoa; phylum Chordata; class Actinopteri; order Spariformes; family Sparidae; genus Pagrus; species Pagrus major. The sequence continues at coordinate 3,556,659 of NC_133218.1, read as the reverse complement.
AAAAAAGTAGTCTGAGTACTCTGTATTTTAAGTACTCTTTACTTTATAATGCATTATCCCAATCACTGATTACCACCGATATAATAAAACTAGTGTGGACAGAAGGCAAATATATAGTAAAATGAATAATTAGAACTTTTTTAAAGAAAACCAACAAGATGTGAAGAAAATCATTTTTAAGCATTGCGTGTCATGAATTTTGATGAGTAGGAGTGTCTGACTGACCTAAATTGGTGTGATAAGTGATATACTCAGTAAAACCAGGGCACAGGAAGTGTTTGACTTCAAGTACTGAAGATTTTTAGTCTCTAATTTACACTAATTTTGAGCTTAGCTCTAATTTCAAATCCCTGATAAAGTGTGACCCCCAGAGTCTCACAAGATTGATAAGTATTTTGATAAACAAACAAGTTCATGTAATTAAGCATCGGCACTGTGCAGCATTTATCCGGAAGAATTATTCTAAAATAGCGTTAATCATAAGAAAAATGGCTCACCAGGAGAAAGCAATTATGAGCTCTGTGGGAATAAGTTTGAGTGTCTATCATTAGCATGATCCATGACATTCTCCCCACAGTGACCAGACGAATTCCTGCGCTGTGTCAATATAATGAGACCGGGAGAATTATTAGTCTGCCTTAATGAGTGACAGAGCCGCTCGTTCTTCATGGAGATTAGAAAAGACTTTTCTCCCTTCAAATTTCAGGGCTAATTAGCATGTTGATCACTGATAAGGGACACAGAGAATATTGCAACACTGCTGTAAGATATTTCAGGAAATACTGTAATGCTCTGTGCCGGCTAAAGTATAATTGCGTTTTGTGTGTCTTGTAATTTGTAACAACAAACATCAGAGTTTTCAGAATATGCTTTTTCACATCTCTGATCTGGAAAACTTCAAAGACATTTTTAGCTTTCATACAAATTTTACACTTAATACAGTCATTTTCTTAACATGCAGCCAGACTTCTCTTCATGTGAGCTCAGGTCTTGGTGTTTTTTGGCAGAAGTACAGCAGCAGACTTTGGAGAAAATTGCAAAAATGGAATCGAGGGTTGCAATATCAGTGTGGAAAGTGGTCCCTCAAAAAAGAGCATTTAAAAGGCCAAAAACTATTTTCTATCAGCTTCATGCTTTGGGCGATGAAAACAATATTTTCTTGCAAATTTATAACAGAATTGCGAACAAATGTCAGGAGGTGTTTCAGGTGTTCTGGAAGTAAAGCTCTCTTCATTTTCTGTCCTGTTGTAATATTAAGTGACTGTTGGAGCTCTTCCCAAACTTTCAAAGATACAGTACTCTCCTGCTTGAATCAACTGTGCATCAGATGAGCAGATGCATTACAAAAATATCTGGTTGTTTTATAAAAACTTAAAGCTACAACTCTAACCCCTGCCAGCTTAAAGAGAAAAGCCCACCAGGGTCCACCATCTATCCAGTGAGCATAAAATCTGGTTGTGTCTGCTGCTATCAACGTCCAAATCCCAGTTTGTAAGTATCTTGATCAAAGGGTGTATTCTTGGAGCGCAATTGGTGTTTGTTTTGACAAAACATGTCCATTACTGAGCTGAGGTGCCAGCAGGTGGAGTTTGTTACCTTTGGACAAAGTCAAGCTCGCCGTTTCTGCCTCTTTCCAGTTTAATGCTAAGCTAAGCTAACTGGCTGCTGGCTCCAGCTTCATACTTATTGGACAGATACCCAATTCTGAGAAAGTGAATAAGGATATTTCCTATAAAAAAAATCAAAGGAGAAATTTGTAAGATAGTCTATTGAGTCTCATATCAAGGTGGTCAAATACTGATATTTTGGGTTGGTAGTCGGCTTGACCTACCAACCCAAAGTGTTTGCTTTTTGCTCCTTTGAACTATTATTTAAAAAAAAAGTCAAATGAGAATTTACAGTCAACATGAAAATATGTCCACATCCCACCTCACAACTCTATTTTTGCTTTTCGCACTGGTTCGAATAAGGAGGAGCTCTGCTTGAAAATATATGATGTTCAACTGTTATTAATAATTATATTTAAAGGAGACATATAATGCCTATTTTCAGGATCATAATTCTAATCTGTGTTCCTACTAGAATAGGTTTACATGCTTTAATGCTCAAAAAACACATCCGTTTCCTCATACTGTCCAGTGCTGCAGCTCTGTATTCCCCTCTGTCTGAAACGCTCTGTTTTAGCTCCTGTCTCTTTAAGTCCCCCCCTCCCAAATACTCAGTCTCCTCTGATTGGTCAGCTCACACATGCCTGAGCCAGCATCGCTGACAACAACAACACTGCAGCTGTGCAAAATCAATTCTCACGTGGAAAAGAAAGGCGGGACTACTGACTGAGGTTTTTCAGGATCAGTGTTTCCTGTGAGCTTCTGGAGAGAGGAGCTTCTGTTGGTGTGGACTTTGATCTTTTTATCTGTCAAGATCTTTTCCATGCGTGAAAATGAACGAAAAAGCATAATTGGTCTCCTTTAAGGATTTTTGTTTCTTAACTAACAGCTGTTGTGTTGTAGTCATAAATACATCTGATAGAGAAGCACTTTTTGATTTAGAATCAAGTCTTTCAGGTTCGCTAAAGTCTGTTTTATCATTTGAGTGCAGTGCACCGGTCATGACATTAAAGCAGATACTGTCAGAAAATCCAATATTTATGTCCTTTTAAGTTGAAAATAAGAGCCATTTGGGACACTGAATTTCCCCAGAAATGAAATTTTCATTAAGGTAATGGGTACTTACAGTTTCCACTAGTTACTTCAGACAGTCAACACTGGTGCAAGTCAAAGGGCACAAAGGATGTGACTGCCCACAAAATTGCCAGAAAGGTGAGATCGCTGTGGTGTAAATGGGAGGAGATTGTTTATACCGAGCAGCTTTACTCAGTCCTGAGATATAGAGCCTGTAAAAATGATTAGACCCACCACATAAAAAGAACACAGCTATCACCTCAAAGGCTTCCCTCCACATAGGCTCAAGGCAGCAGGATCCCAAAAGGTATTGATTTTGGAGCTGCTGAATGACTGGGTGCCTGTAATGGCTGAGCCTCTGTAGCTATACCACCTTGTGGAAATCACAGCATGGATGAACACGAAGGAATCAATCCCTGTGCCTAGACTTTGATTATAGTTCTCATCCTGAAACACCTGCGAAGGCATCAATCTTTGCTAAAAAGGGATATCAGCACTGCTGGTCGAACAAGACTCAACATAAATAACATGAGTATGTGTAAGGGGGCCTCTGGAGTGTGTTATATACATTTTCATAATGTTTGCAATCTGCATTTAGAGTTTAGTGGCCAATAAAAGCTAGTGTTCTTGTATGTCAAAGTCTACTTAAATGTAGAGTAAACATTACAATATAAATCCAATCTCTGGTCGATTAATAGACACTGTTTTCTGAGCTGTCAACTGCTCTGCTGCAATAAAACAAGCTGAAAACATGAAAATAGTTCAAGAGAAGCTCAGCCCTGAGGAGCTCCATTCTGATGGCTTGAGAAGTCGGTGTCCTGCAGGTTTTTGTTCTGCCCTGAAGACGTCTGTTAGATACAGACCGGCTGTGGCTCATTACCTCTCATGGTACAAAAACTGTAATGGAACAAAAACCTGCAGGACACCGGCTCACCACAAGACGAATTAAGAAGTCTTAAAGGACCTTTTCACTGACTTATCTCTCCTGTGATAGACTGACATGATAATATACACCATTACACGTGTCAGTACTATCAATATCTCATAGGCTTGCACGGAGAGAGCAGCAGCGAGAAGAAATACTGAGCAGCTCTCCTGGTTTCCAATTCTTCGTGTTATCTGGTGATGAGAAATGAGAGGTCCGGAGGGTAAAATTGAATCTTTCTGGCTATTGCTCTTCCTGTGACGAAATGATCAGGAAAAAGATTTCCAAGATGAAAGCAGTCTACAACATACAGAGGACTGGCAAGAGTGATGGTTTATGTTTACAAATGTCATATTATAGAGTGCACACTGGTGGAAATTAGTGTACTTAAGTGCTTTCTTAAGGTAGTATTGTAAAGGAATATTTTGAATTTTATACTTTCTGCTTCTACTCTGCTAAATTTCAGAGGGAACTACTACACTTTATTAATTGACTTCTATAGTTACTTTTTATTTATTTTTTTAAAAAACGTGATAATTTACGATATAGTGTTTCGTCAAAGATTAAATCAGTGGTTCCAAACCTTTTTGGCACGTGCTCGTTTATATAAAGGTAATGTTAACACCAGCTAACATTTAGCTTCTGTCTTCAGTGTGAAAGCTTAAAAAATCAGTATTCATTCCTGTGTCAAATGACTCTACAGTAGTCATGGCTGTTTATCGGCTCCAGCTGGGTTTGGTAGTGATGGAAACAGCGCTATTGTGCCCGTTGAGGTTAAGGACGTTGGCGTGTAGATAGTTTTCTATCCGTCTCTGTGAAAAGCAGCACTCAAACATTGTTCAGTCGGTATTTAGTTTGAAAGAGAGGCTGAAATAAAAAGTGCTACCATTGTCCCCAGCTGCCACGTCAGTACCCGATCAATGCCAATTTCACGACCCTTACTTTGCATGTGCAACTCGCAACAGAGATATGAAAAGGAGCAGGATGTGTCATTCGTTAGCAACTTCCATCATTAGCTCTGGAAAAAACTATGTGTCTACTTCAGGATGTTATTTACACAAGACTTTTTTAAAACAAGTTTAACGTCTTCTGGATGTATTCTGATGAGGTAAATGATCTGCTGATTTCTACTGTTCCCTGTTTTTTGCCGCATTCGTGATGACGAGTGTGACACGCCAAAAAAACAGAAAGGCAAACCCATCCACTGGAAATGGGCAGGAAGTCAAGGCCTGTTTCTGACAGGTTTACCCAGGTTACAAAAACATGCACGTACATGCAAATTTTGGTGTACGAATGGTATACGAGTTGTTTGCAGATATACCTTCTCATAATAAAGTAAATTCTTGTAATATGTCCTAAAAAAGCCTTCAAGTTTTATCTTGTAACCACTTGGAATCCTTGGTTTTCTGCTTCAACATATTATTATGACTTAAATGTTTATTGCGCAATGTAATGGTTATGGGTCACAAGGGAAAAGGAAGGTTAACTGGCGATCCGGTTCTATAATAGACTAAATGATTGTGTTGTTGCTGTTTGCGACTCTGAGGAAAACAGAAATGATCCAGCTGTCTTTGCAACAGCGGCGCAAACTTGGAAATGCTCAGGGGGGAAAGTTGTCCGTTGTCACTTAAGTATATAGCTACATTAGCTATAGCTCAAACCACCTATGTTTTGTCCATAATACTTGTACTGTTACCTAACTAGAGTTTCAAATGAAGGATTTTTATTGTAATGGATGTTTTGACATTGTTCTTTTGGTACTTACAGTGACTGAAGGTTCTGAGTACTTCTTCCATCACTGGCAGTTCACAAGGAGAAGTTTGTAAATCTTGTTTGACATCAGTTTAGGAAGCTCTAAATCTTTTTGCTCCATAGAAAACCTGCTTTTAGCCCTACGTTGTTTCCTTTTGTTCTGATCTCCTATAAATCTCTCCTGTAGTTATGCTGCTGGAAGCCACTGCAGCAAACAGAATAACGTATTTCAGTTTGAATAATGACAATCCAAGGAGAACATATTGAGCCTGTTTTGGGCCCTTTGTTACGGGATCTGACTCTTTGTTTATAATAATTTATCACAGCGAGACGCTGAGCGCACACCAGCACAAACCCTCCCCACATTCAATTTGAGATTCTAGCAGAGATATACTGCATCCATGTCCTTCCACACAAACCTTACTTTGAACACAAACTACCATTAAAACATAAGAGCACATGCAAATGTTTTCCACTTGTCTGTCATTTAGACCAGTGTGTGTTTACTGTCTTGTTAGCCGACAGCCCTTCAAAGTAAATTTGGAGCAAATTATGCTATTTGTTAATTTTATGTCTCATTGAAACCTTTTTGTTACTCTGAGAAAAAGACATGTTGTCAACCAACTGTTCAGATGTTTTTGTTTTTACTAACTGCCTGTGAAGTTGCATCTGTCCTTTTTAAATATGTTATGTTTCATCAAGAAAGCAACAGCTTCAGAACGATTCCCCTGCACTTGACTTAATTGGCACACAGTTATTGCTTTTACTATCATTAGCCTTTCTCCACTGAGCACAAATGGATATTCATCATTCACAGTTAATTTCTGCAACCCATCTGATAATAGCAACACATTGTATTTGGAATTTCTCAAGCTAATTCAACAGCTGTCTTGCTGTATATTATGAAAGCAAAATGCAGTCTTTTCCCATCAAATGATCCCGTTGAGTCTGGCTATTGCCTTTGGTCCAAAGAGGAGGAGTCAAATTTCTTATTAAAGTCAGATTAATGGGGAAATATTCAGAGAGCCACGGGGAATGGGTCTGTTTGTTTTCCGAGTGCTGGTGAGTATCAGTTTCTTATTCTTAACGATGTCCCTCTGCTCTCTGCTGTGATTTCATGGTCTCAAAGAAACACCAAAGAAGGCAGTCAAGCAAAGAGCCATTTAGAGCCCGGGAGTGAGATGATAAAAGCAAAGAATACAGATGTTTTTCTCTACTTTAAAAGATCACTTCGTTGTTTTCTCTTTTGTCAAAAAATTAATCTGTTGAGCTTAAGGTTTAAAGGCTTAGGACACTCGATGGGCTGTGACTTCAAACAAAATACACTCACTTTAAAGAGCGAAATGTGATAATTTGTTTAGAAGTTGGAAACAAGTTGAAAAATGTCTAATGTTCTGCTGAAAGTCTGGCTCCAGATTGCTGAATAGTTGTAGACATTTGAATTTTTCAGCGATTGAGTAAGTTCTGTTGTCCTGCCCATTTACAGTTTGCCAAGTTGGAAAGACAACTGAGCCAAATCAGATGTTTTAAGAATAGAGACACAATCTTTCTGTGTCAGAGCCAGGAAAAATGTGACACCACAATGGGAGAATACAGAACACAGTGTGGAATAGGTAGGCACAACTTTATGAGCTGCTGTCCTACTGTAAACGAACTACTGATTGGTTAGGGCAAAATAACCCCCCTACACATATCATGTATCTCAGACTGAAAAATTAGGTTTGATTATTAGCTTCTCTGCTCGATATGTAAATAATTCACATTACTTTGCAATTCAGTGCTACCACATTTCCCTGAGAACTCAACTAAGTAATAATTTGTCATAATGGATTAAGGGTCTGTCATTTTGTATTAGTCATCTCCCTTCTAGTTGCCAAGAATTGATTTATACAACTGCATGTAGAGAAAAAAAATAATCCAGTAGGAAGGTTAAAGTGCCTGTAGCAGCCTGAATCTGCTCCAGAACTCTTGACCAGACACTGACAATTTTAGCAGTGAAGCTGCACAGTTGAACTTTCACTCTTTTAAAACTGCAGAGGAAAAAGATTTTCCTTCAAGGATCACCAGCAGGTCAAGAAATATCACAGAAGGACAAAATGGCACAGATTTCAACTAAGCTTTTGCCATATTTTGTCAGACCACCTCTGTGTTGGTCTCCCTCGTCCCACATATTTTAAAATCTTTTTTTGTTGCAGAACTAGTAGAGAAGTATATAATGACTGTCTTGGGAAGAAACTTTCTTCAAATGCCAAATTTATACGGGCATTCACTTGACTGAATTGTATTCTGACATTATCTTCTGGCTTGTTTAAGGATTTCATCAGCCTGAAGAGGTTGAATTTCTCAACCCACAGTGGAGCATAAGAGTAAAATAAACTCTTAAAAATCCCCTCAAATTGGAGTTAACTGGAATTTTACACAGCACATTGCATTAAATTCAGACAATGAAGCCTGACAGAACAATAGAAATTGATTTCAGACGGTTATTTGAGAAAACCTCTTAAAAAGAGCACCAGTGAGTCAAAGAAACTGTGGGCATTATGCTGTTACCTAGTCAGTCTCTCACCTTCCACTGCTGCCATGCTTAATGATTCATTCATACAGGCGCTGCCAGAAAGACCTCAGTGGCAACTGGCAGCCCTGCTTGATGCAGCCTTGTGAACTAACAGCACTCACATCCAGCGTCAAGCAAACGCCTGGAATACACAGAGGACATGTAGCCACGATGTCTTTGAAGAACAAAATGTCTACTTTTGAAATCTGTCCTGACCCCCTGAGATGATCTTATGCTCTCTGTGCCTCACACTTAAAAAAAAAACAAAACAAGAAAGCCACACAGCAGCTCTGTGAGGCACAGTGGTGCTCTGCATGAGCTAAATACTAATGTCAGCATGCCAACATGCTCTCAACAATAGTGCTTAGCACATATAATGTTTACCATCTTAGGTTTGTGTGCTGACATGTATTGCTGTTGTAGTCTGGTAACCAGGTGAATCTGCTGGCTCATGTTTCACTCTCTCTGGCAGATGCATCCGGCCCTCCTACTGTTCAGACAGATTTTCAGCCGACCTGGTTTGCGGGCAAATAACAACTGTTTGTCTAATATAGGACAGCTTTGATTTATTGAGTTTCAGAGGTGTGATACAGTGTTCGGTGAGCCAATATATGGAGTAGTATGAAGGAGGCTGGCGGTAAGAAAAGTTTCGCTTAATTCACCTCAGCAGTCGACCACAATCTATTTCCGAACAAATGTGAGTTGACAAATAAGCAATCTATCTGCTGAATATTCAGATCTTAGACCTTATTTTAAAGTTTGTTCCAACAGCTGTAAGGCAAAGGCACTACTGCACTGACTGTGTTTCAGTTGAACGAGTGACCATGTTAACTAGTAACTCCTGTCGGCCACTGTAGGCCAACGTTCACACTGGTCTTTCTGTTAAAAATCGAGAATGAATGAATAAATAAGAGGTTCAAGAGTGAGTCTTTTTGCTATTGACCTGCCAATGCCAGGCTGGTCTTAGCTAAGGACTGTAGATGTAAATTAACTCTGGTACAATGCATCAAATGGCAACATTTATGTTTAATATTATACATGGTCCCTCTACAAATAAAGATGAATTAAATTAATTAAGTACGGTGAAAATTCCCAAAAGAAAATGAACCTTACCACCTGATTCTTTGACTCCTCTCCACCTTTTGGGGATGTCATTACCTCGAATCATCTGTCCATAAATCGCTTTGTCCAGATCTTGCCTAAGAATGATCAAGTTTCCTTTAGTATCAAAGTACTGCAGTGATAGTTACCTGTACATCCATGGAGACACAGTGGATACAAACAAGTGGTAGTTAATTCTGCACACTCCAAACCATTTCAGTTACAAGTATAACAGTAAACAAATAGACTAAAATGGGGCTCAAGTTATAGGTGTAGAATTATTCTCACTTGATTTATTACCACAGAAAAAAGTTTCCTAATGAGTTTAATGTTCCGATTGCTAGTTTCAAGTCTTCTTCAATGGAGCTTGATGTTCATTTAATAAAATATGGTCCCATTTAGAGTAAAACGGATGATAAAGCAGGGTATGCTTTGCAACGTGGCTACCTTATGATTGACAAGTCGCTACAATGGCATGTCCTCAGGTTCTCCGTAAGACCTGATCAGGATAGATTCATAGCAGTATGCAAAGTTGGTTCCTTCTGGCTCCAAAAAACCAAGATGGCAAAACAGCCATAACAGCAAACCCGAGGCTTCAAATAGATAGTCCTCAAACCAATGGCTGACTTCACTGCAGGTTAAAAATGCAGCATAGAGCTGATAGTAGACTTATACCCCTTTCACACTGGATAAAAAAACACTAACACCCGCTAACATCTGGCTCTTGTCATCAATGTCTTACTTTGCAGTAGTCACAGCAGTTATTTATCAGCTCCAGCTCTGATTTTTTCAACTTTTCAGGCATGATGCTTTGAAGTGTGTTGAAGTTAAGACCGCTGGCTTGTTAATACTTTGAAATCCGTCTCTGTCTCTATCAAGCAGCGCTCGAACATTGTTCAGTCAGCACTGAGTTTGAAAGAGAGGCTGAAGTAAAATATATTTAAAAAGTAACCACTGTTAGTAGCTCCTGTTCTTGTCAGCTGCCTGATACTGGTACTGCGCATGTGCAACTCTCAACAGAGATGAGAAGAAGCGAGATGTCTCACTCCTGAGCAAGCCTTTTTAAAAAAAAGTTTTAACATCTTCTGGATGCAGTCTGATGAGGTATACGACATGCTGCTTTCTTTTGGTGGTTTTCTGGCGCATTATGACGAATGGGACACACAAGGGCAAAAACACAAAAAAGGCAACCTTGTCTCCTGACAAGTGAAATGAGTCAAATGCCTATTTTTAGCAGTTTTACCCATGTCTAAAGTACCCTCACATACACGCTAATTTTTATGTAGGAGTGGTATTATTCAGATATTCAGAATTGATGATCTAGTGCTATTTAATTGCTATCTTTTTCTGACACTCTGGAACCATTGTCTCTCAAAGTATGTCACCTCCCTGGTCACTTCCGCATGTGAGAGTCAGAGCCGTGTCCTAGCAGAGGACTTGATTGATGAGCTCGTAACTGTTTTAAGCACTCACATGGGCCCACAGCAAGAAGATGTATCACCCATCAAGCAGCTCATCCTGGCCGCCACAGAGAGGAGGGGTGGAGAGGAATAAAATGTGGCCCTTTTAACAAATTCAAAAGTGGATAGAGGGAAACTGTATATCACCTCTCCCAGTCCATCCAGGCCGCTATGATTGTCCAACCTCCTCATCTCTCTCTGCTCCTTCTACCTGTCGGCTGAACAATCTACAGCTCTTCGATCGTCCTTACTTCACCAACTCTTTCTCCTTGACAGTCTGGTCATTTCTTTCTTACTTTTTCCTATCACTCTCTCACACATAGTGGAGTCTGCTGCCTTTTCCTCAATTTACACCTCATAGAGTCTTCACAGACAGATGCCTATTATCACCCGTGGCCTTTTCCTCCTCTCTGATAAATGGTGTATTAAATAACTCTGCTGTCCTCCCTCTTTCCTTTGTGTCTCCACAGTTCTTCATCCTCCTCCTGCTCATCTTCTTCCTGGAAATTCTGTCCATTATGCTTTTCTTCATCTACCAAGACGAGGTAAGACGCCTTGATAACATGTTATATCCAGTGATATTTTTTCCCAACTGAACAAGATAATAAGTGGATGTGGAAAAGCCCTTAATATGCCATGCAGATTGCTGATGTTTCAGATAGAAGCTGGCATGTGAAAGGATGTGTGTCGGCAGCGAGGCTGTTTTTGAAGTTCATACAAGCTTTGTTGTTTGTTGGTTAAGCAATGTCAGCTGACATTCTGCATAAACAATGCTCTAATGAAACGGAAATTATTTTAGTTTGGTTGGTGCTCACACATCTTCTGGTCTCTGGGCTACGACCAGCAAAATAAAACACAGCCTACAATTTCCTCTGCCTGTTAATAAATCCCAATTTATCTCCGTTCATGCATTTTGGATGATTTCCACTGTAAATAAACAAGTCGGGCAAGAGAGAGAGAAGAGGATGAGCTATGCCTCTCCTAATATAAATGTGTAATCCCTTCACATAGTCTGCTTAGGTTTTAATAACGTATTGAAAGGGCATGTTAAATTCCATCCATCCTAATCTTAATTAAGGGTTTGAGGGCTCGATTTTGGATTTGTTGTGATTTCTTTACAATAAGTACATCATATTATTATTGCACGGCATTGCAAATATTAAACCCCAAGATTTATGTAGGCATTAACAGTGTCTCTTCTATTATGTCCGTAAACATCTATCAAACACAGAATTACAAACATTATCTTGACAATGGGTATTAGTGAGAGATTAGTGAGATTAGTTTGACCACTGGAGGGAATTGCATTTCAAATGAGTCTGGGTTGATGCCATGAGTGACTCATAAGTTTGAGAATTCAGTCCAAGCGCCTTTCAAAAAGCCTGCCTCAAAGCCCTTGAGTATTATGCACATATTATCTTGTATTGCAGACCTGCTGTTTCCACAGTCTGATTATTCACATACTTACTTAAAAAGTGCAATTAAATTCTTAAAGAGGTCATGTTATGCTAATTTTCAGGTTCATATTTCTATTTGGGGGTCCTAGTGGAAAAGGTTTACATAATTTAACTTAAAAAACCCACTATTTTTCTCATTGGTGCATAGCTGCAGCATCCCTTTTCACACTGTGTCTTGAACGCTCCGTTTCAGCTACAGAGTGAGACATCTGTTCAATCTTTGGTGAGAGTTGCACATGCGCATTAATGAGCAGGATGTGGCCAATCAGAGGCAGAGTAGGGCAGGTCATGCTGAGCAAGGTAGTGTGATCTAAATTAACACCACTACAGCAGTAGCAACTGTATGTCTGCTGACAGACTGGAGTGTATATATTTTATAATGAATATCTAAAAAATATAAATGTATGTAACGCCTGTTACATAGTGACAAACATAAGTTACGGTGTTTCAGGCAGTGCAGGAGCAGTGTTTTCTGTGGGAGAGACTAACTCACTGTGGCGTGGACTTTGGGCTTTTTCACTTTGGAGACCTTTTACATGCACAAAAACACAACGAAGGAAAGCCAAAAACCCAAAAAGCACAATATGACCTCTTTAACAAACAAAAGAGCCTGAATGTTGTGCAATGATAGAATCAAGCATCCAAAGCGTGTATGTTTTAATCAAATTACTAGTTAAATTAAATTGCAAGCAACAAGCAGTAACAACAAGAACAACAGCAGTGAACAAGTGACTGCTTTTGTATAATTTCATGGTCGATCCTCTATCAATTAGTAATTGCCACTTTAAATTCCATTTAGTGCTGCAACTAATGATTGTTTCATTGCAGATTAGGATGTTGATTATTTTTAGATTAACTGATTAATTGTTTAGACAATAAAATGTCAGAAAAATATACATTACAATTTCCTAGAGCACAAATTAAATTGCTTGTTTAGTTACTGCCCAAAACACCCCAGATATTTAGTATACATTATATCTAAATATAACATACATTATATAAAATAGATAAAAACAGCAGGCCTCACATTTGAGAGGCCTGAGAATATCTATATATAATATATATATATATGATTGTAATGATTGAATGATTATCAATATTTTTCAGTTTCTGCTGAGAACTTGACAATTTGTCTGACCTGATTTTAAACATTTTCCATCCCAATAATGAACTCCAGTCAGTCCAGTCACCAGGATATAATATTAGCAGTAATCGTTTCTGCAAACCACAGATGTGTCAAAGGTTGACATTTGTAGGAAACATGGGATATCACATTCACATTATAGGCTTATTAGCTGACTTTCACATCAGGAGGTGGAGGCGACGGTAGTGTCGTTATTACAGCCAACAAAGCTGCTAAATGGCCGGCGGCATATCGATTCACGCCAGTGGATGCTTTCAAGGACACCTGGGGACATTTCCAGCCATTTATGTAGCATCAAAAGCATGTGTGTTTTTGAGGCAAACTGGGTATATTTCCAGCCGTTTTTGTGGCGAGCTAAATCTTATATTTTATATTTTTTACTTATATTTTTCCACGGGAAGTCGGACCATCTCCATCTGTGATTGTTGCAACCAACACGGGTATTTTAAGCCAAACCAACCAACCTAAGCAGACCACAAGCACAGCGTTGTGACGCGAGAGAAATCCAAAATTCACCCCAAACAGACGTTGGTGCAGTTTTTACTTGTCTGTGGTTTTACAGTAAATTAAGCTAACATTTATTCTGGAAATTGGGTTGCTCGAGTATACTATTATTAGATTAAATTAGAAAATCACAAAAAAAATTTCTGCAGGTGCTGCAATTGAATTTAGTGAGCAGTATATTGGGCGCCCCCTCGAGGCCCTTAATACAAACGCTACCAGGTGGAGTGGACTTTGGTTTAGAGCCACATCATAAATCATTGGAAATTTCTCAGCCTCTTGCGTTACATTATTCATGTGTTGGGACAGAGAACATAATCCCTGAAGACTCAGGCCAAGGCCAAATCTAACTCCAATCCCTTTGTAGATTTGGGTAAATAACAACCTACTTTGATATTTCCCACATATCTCTTTCTGAATTATATTTGCGACCATAGACCTTGGACCTGCATGCATTTTGAATAGGCTTTTATCTCTTTGTTATTGTAATTCTGGCATCATTACATAATTGCCTAATGTGTTGTATTTCCATCTGAGTTTGTCTTTGGCAGTGTAACTCAATGAGAATTCCTGGAGTGGCACGTTCTTCTGGGCTGTTAGCCAATCGGCACTGCTCTGTTTAGCTTTTAATGAATGTTGGGGTTTTTTGTCACACCTCACCGCTCTCTTAGGGACTGTGTTCCCTTATGTTCACTGCACCCCATTATTCAGCCTCTGAATAATTCAGTTATGTCTATACCCAGGAGGCGATTAGCGACAGAACAGAGTATAAAGTTAGTGATAGTCCAGAAGTTCTGTAGTGCCGGTGCACCGAGGGAAATCGCTCACGGTAAAGAATGGACAGCCATTGCCAGAACTGCCATTGATATTTTTTAAACCGCATGCAACTTGTTTACTCTGTAAATGGGGGAATGTGATGACTGCTGGAAAACTGAATAAAACCTCTACAGTATAATATCACAAAGTAGCCTATATTTCACAATATATGTCTCTTTATAATGTTGCAAAGATAGAACTTTTTTGCACATTGAATAAAGAAAAGTTGATTTTTGAGTCTCATTCCCAACTCGTCAAATACTGACGCTTTGTGGTGGTGACAAGCCTGACCTACATTCCCCAAATTCTTGCATATTTCTCCCGATTTATGACAATTTTTAAAAACTTTTTCTCCTTCTTATTATCATAATAATTTGTGCCAGCACTGCATCAATCCCCTCCGAGAGGCTGACAAACAGGGCAGTGGCGTGCACAGAGTCTCTAAAGGGCATGGGCAAAAAGATTGAATGAAAAGTGATAAATATGACTTTATGCCACAGATTTATGCTAGTTTGCCCTTGAAGGCAAGTCGAGGGAAGGACCCCCAGACCCTTGCTGTGGTTTGGAAATCCTCATTATTCTTGAGGTCTCAAGGTTGGCAAGTATGCCGTCCAGCGTAATCGAAGTCTGTCCCCAAGATCCCAAACTGAAAAGACACTATTTACACCCTCGATCTGCAGTGAAGCTCGTGCACCCACATCGTACATCTTTCAGTGTGACGGCTACAGTGAAGCTTTTGGCTTTTAAAAGGGTCTAAATAACATCTTTCAAAGTCAATTTGGGCTTTGATTACGCTGGAGCCCCAGCTAACCAGTTGTTCAGGAGAATGCTGCAATGCCTTTTTGTGGACTACAAAACTTCCCCCTACTTTCCGTCGGCGTAGGGGTGACCACTTGGCTATGGTATAGAAAAAAATCACTATAATGGAGACAAGATGTGAAACAATCAATCTGATATCCTAAGTATGTTTTATGTATCCAACCAATATCCTGTTTGGATGCTATAAAAATGTATGAGAATGATATATCTTATTTTCAGCAGCTTGAAAAAGAGAAGTCTTGTTAGATTGGCGGTTTTGTTTTGAGTACCCATACTAGCATTAATTGGATAAATACAAAAACTAACAAATACAAGGATCTACATAAACTGTTTCCTTTGAAGTTGCACAAAATTACAAAGATTACCTCCTCCTGAATGCACTCTTTGCTGCTGATGTGTTTAGCATTCACCTCGTTTGTTCAGGGAGAGAGAAAAACACACAAAAGTGGAAGAACCGCTGATCATAAGAGGCAAATCATCAGGAGTTTTTCTCCTGGATGTGATGAAGACATTAAGCGAAAAGAAATGTTCAACTAATCTTTTTGATGGTAATGAAAATGTTTTCTGTGTATCTTTTTAAGGATGCACCTCATAAATCATGCTTCCTTGCCCTCCTCTCTGTGATAGTACATTAGCTGCTTTTATTAATACAAAGTTTTAGTATCATTAGCAGTGATGCTCGCCGTGGTATTACTTGTTATCGAACCAAAACCACATTTTGTGGCATTCCCCCGAACTCAATACATTTACAAACCCTTTAAACACGAGGGAAGCAGCAGTTTAGTGTTGTTCTGGCTCTGTTATTGAAGTAGGTGAAACAGGTTGTTGAGGAAGAACTTGATGCATCGTCTTAGAGTTTCCTCCAAATAACCTGGGGTTATGTTTATTGCTGGAGGATTTACTTTGAATGTTGCATAAATAAACTTACAAGGTGAAAAAAACATTCAGCCCCAAGACAATTAGCCATTACTTCCTTCCAGACACACAAATATTTTTGGACCCACATATTATGAGAATCTTTGCCAGTTATTAATTAGATTTTATCCTCCAGAGTGTCCTATAGTTTTTAGAGCTTGAGTTTACCTCTGATTATCACAACCTGCTGCTTTTTTCCTCCTCCATCACCATGGTAACTCCCTGGAAGCAGTCCTGCAGTCGGAGTACAAGCCGACGCTATTCCTCCAGATGCCACAACTTAAACAGTGTGCGCAGCAGTAGGTGCATGTTGATGAACTCCATCCCAGGCTTCAGGGATGGTCACGCTCAGTGGTCCAGTTTATTACACATGCTTTAGACCTGATAAAAAGCTGTGTGACGCAGCTGGGAGCTACTTCAAACAGCTCACAGATCTTCCATGCAGCTGAATCGGTCACCGTTTGTTTCACTTTGTTGGTTCCTAAAGATGATGAAAAGGTCCTGCGAGGTTAACTTCAGTGGAGCCACTGTGACTCGAAGTGTCAAAGTGAATAAAAATGACTCTGACTCAGCAGCGTGATATTGAAAATTGATGCATGGGTGTTTTATGCCATCTCCGTGCAAGTTTACAGGCTTGTCTGCCTGGCTTTATTATCACCTCAGGGGAACATTACCCCACCCGACAAACATAAATAGAGCAATAACAACAGCAGACCACCAGTGATATTTTGTTCAAGGACTGGGGAACTATCAGCAATCTTCATCTTTTAGCAATTATTATTTGTATTATTGCTTTTCCAATTAGTGGCAGCAGTAGTAGTAGTGTAGTAGGGGAAATATGAGAAGTAGTAGTAGTAGGAGGAGGAGGAGGAGTGGTAGGGAAAATCTGATCTCTTGACAACAGTCCAAAGGTATCTTCATTGACCACCTATTAATTTTTGAGTTAATGAGCCTCACAACCTCTTAAGTATAGTTAAGTATTTAGTTTAATGCTGTTAGCACAATATATATGCTTATCTTTGGTTACTGGCACATGATTTTACAATTCCACCGTCAGTCTGCAAGTAAAAAGTCTTGTTAACATCATTAAAAGCCAATAAAGAACATTACCATAATAGACCAGAGTTAGTTATGAGTTGTTTGGGAGGGCCCCCCAAATAACGGCAATTACTTCCAATTACTTCCAATACAGATGCCTCATATGAGCAAGAATTAACAGTCAGCCAACCCAAAGACAAGCCCACAAGCAGCCAGCAGCCTCAAAGCAGATACTGCCAAGCTCAAAAATACCAATTCGACAGAGCCTCAAGATCAATTCATACATAAATGTCAGAATGAGCAGCTTGTAGAAGTGAAGCAATGATCCCCAGATGATAAAGCCTTGAGAAAATAGTTGCCGCCTTACCAGCTGCCGACAGAATGCAGAAAAACACTTTGAGTCTGAAGCTGCTTAAAATTCACACGATTATTTGATGTTCAATATCAGATTGAAATTCAACTTTGATGAGAGAACTGAAGTCTAAAAAGGTCATATTCACTTTGTCACACCATCCATATTTTTGAAGCCTAGATTTTTTTACTTGCTAGCTAGCACGCTAACATATTATCGGTTAGCTCTCCAACCGCAGTAGCTCAACAAACTAGCTTCAACACCAACATTGTGCCATTTTCTGTGTCTTTGACATGTTGTTTTATGTTAATTGATCATTGGACTGTTTGCTTGCCATAAATATCCAAAGCAACTGCTGTAGCCTTCACTGCTAAAGCTGCTAGCTATCAGCTTAGGAGGCAATCATGTTTTGCAATGTCCCATAAGCTGTATATAGAGATGTTTCAATAATAAAAATAATATATCTGTGGTTTTATATTTATTATATACAGTCTATAGTGTGACCTGTAAGAATACTTACCCAGAAACACCTGTCCAATGTTTTTCTTTCCTCCCCTTCAGTTACTCTTCTCCTCGCTAACAGCTTCAGGATAACTGCAAAATCTTCACTCAAGTTGTTCTACCTTTAAAATTCACTCAAAGCTGTCCTAAAGCAAAACAGCTAATAGGCTAACCTAAAAAAATAAAATGCTACATGAGTAGCAGTGGCAGCAGCAGCAACACTGTCCAACAGATGGTTGGGGATTTACAGGCCCGGCATGCTCACACAGGTGTTCTCACTTTCTAGCTAATCAGACCTGCTCAGGTTGGGTTTGTGCAGAGCTATGCACAAACTAATGAGATGGCACTTAACCCTATGCCTAATAAGAATTATAAAGTTGTAAGTTGTCTTTTTTCTATTTGAAGGTGTACGTTTTCCCATCCGGACAACTGCACGAAATCTAACAAAAGACAGAACAACATGTCAATTATGTCAGCCACAATAAACCTTTATCAACAATGGCTCCATTTATGTGCCCTGGTAAGTAAAAGCCAGTGAGCCGGCATACACAATGCCAAGCTCCTTAAACCTGACACCAAAATGGAATGAAGCCTTCATTAATGTTCATTTCCTCTCATGACATGTCAGAATGTCTGCAGTGAATAAAGGTGAATCCACCTGTGGATCATGCAGCCCAGACCAGCTGATCCCTGAGTGGACAGTGTGTGAGTGTCGTGGGTTGCCTCACCTAAGACGTGAAAACCAAGCATCCAGGGCGAGGAATTTTGCATAGTGGCCAAATGTGTAATTGCATCATCACACAATGCACTGGGGCCCAAAAAAGACGTATTTTTGCTCATCTTAGAACCTGCACATTTGTTTCTAGCATTATGCCTTGATGTGATTGGCCACTTACTGTACATGGGTGCATTGGTTATACAGAAAATTGTACTGAGAAGAGTCGTTTAATATGTTGTGAAGTGAATTCAGTTTATGCTCCTTCCTGACTGTCAAAGGCTTTGTTCTTGCATAACATGCCATGATTTAGCTTAAAATGCTGCTTGCGCCTTCGTGCACCACTAATGATATTAAGACAGTAATAAGCTGATCCCATAAAAGAAGTTATTCTGATATTGTAGTTATTCTTTACTTTTACTTTAAAATACAGGTGGTAATTGAGTGTTTATTACATTGTATATTACATCAGTAAAAGATCTGAAAACGCTTTAAGCACTAAGTGAAGCAGTAAAAAAGTATTTGTGGGAACAGCAAATGTCATCTCAAGTACTGGTGCCATTTGTGGTAGTGACAGTACTTATGGTAGTAGAGTAGAAAATTAATATTCCCTTCAAACAGCCTGCGGGGATGTTAATAGTTTTCAACAAAGGCACAAGTAACGGAGCGAACACTGTAATGAAACCAACCAATCAAACATGCTGACACTCAGTGGGTACAAATCACACTGTAAAAGAAATTATTGGCCATTCTTGCTCGAGCTCCTTGATAAGTAACCCCTGAGGTGCACATAAAGCTGTTATGCAACTATATTGATCGGACTCTGAGTCTCCTATATAAATGATCCAGAACCAGATCAATAACTGAAACGCTGTGTGTTTGTGGACACTGATTTAGACGGCTTATTACATCAGAATCTTTTACATTTCAACAGATGTATAAACAGTGTCCTCTTTGTGCCGTATAATTGTAGTTGTATCCCTCCACTGTTGAATGAAACCAAATATCAATATTTGCTTGTGAGTGCTCAGACACAGACGCACACTCAGTTCACAGAGTGCTGTGTGAGCAGCTGAGAAGACATCAGTCAGAGAGATGTATGTGAATTCTGAACACTCTTTGATTTAATATTCAAATCCAGTCCTCGTTCGACCCCAACAGAGATACACCGCAGACTTCTGCCTCGACTTGGATCTTTGACTTCAAACACTGTTCGCAACAAAGGCCCCATAGCAAAAAGGTTTCATTTTGACATTGATGGGTGAGAATTAAAGAAAAAAGTCTACTCTTAAGCTGCTCTGTGTCATCAGTCTGTGATTTTCACTGCAGTTGTCATTCACCTTTCAGTTATACTGACTTCACCCCAAATTGCTTCATCTATACTTCTGCTAAAGTTAGTGATTTCCTGCACTCAGAGGAAATACCTCTGACACCCATCAGGCCCCAGGTGTGGATTTAACATTGAGTTTGAGCAGTGAGGAGACAAATTGCCATATGAGAGAGCGTTTATAAATAAGAGCTATTATTTATTTAACTATAAAGTTCTGAAACCCAACTTTTTGTCGTCAAAGGAAATAAATCCTTTTCCCAGGCTCCACTGAAAATATAATGAAATGATATAAAACTATGTTTAGACAATTATGCAAATCCAACATCCAGTAATGAGGAATGATACTGCAAAAACAACAAAACGTGCCCCAAAAAATACAACCCAAATGGTTGTTTTTCAGATTTTATATGGTCCAAGTTGTTTTTTTCCCTTATGTACTGGGGCGTCCTGTTTACCTGATATCACCGTGTTGGTGTTGTTTCCAGAACATCATAATTAATGTTGTTCCAGTACCATTATTTCTAGTAACGAGAAAGTGACAAAGCTGCTGTGGCAGAATGGGTTGAGTTCAGAAGTCTCACCCAGGAGGCAGGGTTTGTGTCCTAATCACAACATTATTATATCATTCATTCATTTTTCCTCAAATTCATTTATTATTTTCCAATTCCTCTCATTTTCTGTTGCTGTTGGGTTAGATCTATGCAACAAAATATTCGGCTGGATTTAGGAAAACATGGTCTGTGTTGAAATGATTACTTCTTCCATGTGCACATTTTTCCCGTCTTTTTCCCATTTCGATATCAGCGATACCAGATTGTGCTGAGGGACATCCTGGTGGCAGGATTCAGTCATATTAATTAGCAGCACAGTTATACAGAATCAATCATACATACATTTAGCTAATTCAAGACTAGATCTTAATTACACTCAAAGGGGCTCTATGGAATTCCTTAATAAAGTAAACTACCATAGAAAGTATAATTCTGCTTTTGGTACTAAAATGCAGGTGTCATATTGGCAATGGTATCAAAACACTTGAAATGATACTGAATACTAGCATGCAGTATACAACTTTGGTTCTAAAGACGTTGGGAAGCTTTGGAAAACTTTAATAAAACAGAATGATAATTGTGATCATTTGCTCATTCTTTTTGACATATACCTAATCAAGTCATTGATTTTTGTTGTATGCTTATTCTGAATTTGATGCCCAAACAAGTTTCAAACAAGTTGGGACAGGAGCAACAAAAGAATGGGGACACCTGTTTGGAACGTTCCACAGGTAAACAGGTTCATTGGTAACAGGTGATTGGGTATGAAAGCAGCATTCTTGAAAGGCTCAGTCGTCACAAGCAACGATGGGGCGAGGTTCAACACTTTATGAAACACATGATCATATAAAAGACATTTCTACATGGGCTCAGGAACACGTCATAAATCTGTTGTTGGTGAACAATTTGTTTGAGAATGATTGAATTCTGTTTTATTTACACTTTACACAGCGTCCCAACTATTTTGGAATCAGGGTTGTATATTCCTTATATAATTCATGGTTCATATAAGGTCAAGAATAAACCATTACACTCAACTTTACATTTGCAGTTGCTGTTAAACCACATAGAGTTTGTGGCTCTACTAAAAATCTACTCTATAATCATCTAAATCTGAGAAAATGATATTGCTGAAGATCAACTGGATACATGCCAATAGCTGTTTTGCAAGTGAAATAGTTTCCTTTAGATGTTGTAGAAACCCGGTCGCTCGGTTATCATATGAAGCTAAAACATGGCCTCGAGTGTTTTTATTTTTCTGGTGTGTTTATGTGTGAAATGTGAAGCTGGCTCTCAAACATCAAAACTGTTTGAACTGTGACCTAAATGTGTCTATAGCACTGAGTATCACAAACTGAAAATTGGCAGCGAAAGCTTGGTCGCATTTTTAATCTTGTTCCCTTAGTTTTGATAAGATACTTGCTGATTTAAATCAGAATTTTGCAAATCATGGAAAGGATACGTCTTTTGTTTCTTTTTAAGAAAAACAAGTTTATATTCTTCAGAGTATTGTCTCAGCACTGAGGTATTTTTTGGTAAAAAAATATATTTCAAATGCTTCCCTCCCTGATGGATGCACCTGGTTATGTCTTATTCACTTGTCAGACATGAAAGAGTATTCATACTTCATGTGTTTTCTAAATCTGCTGAAGCATAGCTCTTCTGTCTCGCCTGTCACCCTCAACTGTCTCACAAAAACAGAAACAATAAGGAATCTCAACAAATGACCACCAAAAAGTGATACATTTGGTCTTTGCCCTGCTGCAGCTTCCTCATAACAGGATGTCCTCATTTCAGAGTGCACCTGCAGCGTGGCTCATCCTGCCAGGATCATTTGTGTTCTCACCTCTACATGATGTTAGTTATTAGGTCAAAGCAGCATGCTGCTGCTCAGTGGTTGGCAGTTGTATGAGTTGCCTGTCATGGGGCAGCTGTGAAGGTGATTTCCTATCTGCTTGTGTGCTTTGGGGAAAGTCAAGGTGAGGTAATGCTGCTGTAAAAAGGAAGTCACAAAGAGCTATGGTCAGGTTGGATCCCAGAAAGACCTCATCCACTAACCCAAAGGGCACCAGAGCTGTTAAAATGAGTCATGGCTGCTACTACATCAGATGTAGTGGCCATGTATTTCGTCCTGATGGTGCCGTTTGTAAAACTTTAAAAATACCTGCTATCAAAAACCAGTAACACTTTATTTTTACTTCCTCTGCTAAACATTTGTGCACAACATTTATACATTTAATTAAACGTCTAGAAACAATCAACAGTTTTAAGCAGATATAGGGGCATTTTTAAGTGTTAATTAATATATTAGTCACATTAGTCATATTAGTTATAACTCCTTCTGTGAAGCACCTGCTGCTGCTGTATAAGCAGACATTTTATTTAGTTATTTTATATAAAATATGAAGTATTTATTAAGTATATTTATTTACAGTAATACATATTTTTTAAAATATAAATATTTCTTCACTCTTCCTGACAACTGGGCAAAATCCCTCCCAAAGGCACTGAGAAATGAAGATGTGGCTGAAAGCTGTGAGAGAAAAGTAGACCTTGAGTTAAGAATTTGAATTTAAATTTATTGGGAGGATAGCCCCTTGAGACGTAGCATCTCATTTTCAAGGAGCACCTATAGACACGAATACAAACAGAAACAGTTTAACATAACAAACACCACAGATACACAAACAGACAATTCGCTCACCCTCACTCACCCACAACCCAGTAGTACAAGAAAAACTGAAATAAATAAATACAATCACCCAGGTAAAAAAAAAAAATCAATCACATCTACATAAAGCAATTAAAGCAGCGCAATTGAAAGTACACGCAAATTAAAAGCATAAACAGGCTGTTACAAGGAATGAAAATAAAGATGTCCTGAAGCAACGTGAAGAGGTACAAGATCTCAGAAACAAAGGAAGATTACTCCACTCAGATGGAGCATGTTAGTGGAGTGACCTACGTGCTAATTTTACGACCTGGCAATAGAAAACTTTTTGGCTTCAACTGAGATGTTTTTTGCACCTCAGCCTGGTCTGGCTCACAGCTGCATCTCACATCTTTTAATCCCAGCGAGCCGGAGCCAGGGGGCCCTCCTTACCGCTCCCAAAAGTGACAGACTCTTTGATGTCAGGACCCCAAAGCTTTGCAACACCCCGGCCCCCGAGAATTTCAGCAGTCGATGTCGGTTAGATATTTGATTACATTTCTAGAATACATTTTATTCACAGCCTTTATCTCATTATCTGTGATGGTTGTAGTCTAACTGAACTCCTGTCAGATCAGTTTCTGGCAGTTTTACTGTGTATGTCGAGTTTTAACTTGTCACACTTACCAAGTAAACACTGATTGCAGAGTGTAATAGCTGTATAAATGAACATTGGGACCAATGCAAGTCTGAACTGACGAGGGGAACGTTGAACTGACATGAGCACAAAAACAGATGAACTGAAAACAAGTGAAGGAACAAACATAGACTAAATAAACAAAGACTAATTAACTAATGAAACACAACTGAACAGGAAAAAGACAAAGACAGGAAGTGTAAATCAAAACAAGACATATGAGGACAAAACCTGCAAAATAAAACAGAAAACACTTAAACTAAAACCCAAAACCATGACCTCATTCATGTACATTTTCATTAGTGTAAAATAAGAATCGTGTTTTTGTTACCTTATGACCCCCCTGGCTTGAGGGGTGTTCAGTTGGTTACGATCTGCAACCTCACCGCTAGATGCCGCTAAATCCTGCACGCCAGACCATTTACCTTTAGCCATTTTAATTTGTTCAATATTGGTTTATGACCAAATAGCAGCAAAGCTGATGACATTTCCATCATCCTCAGCTGCATGGTTTATTAGAAATGTTAGCATGCTAACATGTTCAGCTAAGATAGTAAACACATACCTCACGGAGCTGCTAGCATGACTGTAGACTCTGAGGCCGGTTTTGTTATACTCTTTTACTATGTTGTAATTTATTCATGAACTGTTAATACACCAGTAAATGATGGTTCATAGAGGTTTTAACTGTTCAAAACACACAAAATGTCCCAATATCTGCATACAACTATAATATAGTGTGGCATAAACAAACTATGACGTGTTTATATGTATTTCTTATTGAAAGTAAAGTGTTACTGAATAGTTTTGTCAGGCTTTTTGAACAGGGACCTGCCCTCATAAGAAGAAACACTCTGTTTCTGCTGTGTGAATCACCTTGTTTCATCCCGCTGGATGTGCTTGAAACTAAAATCCAGTTTTTCCAGTGAGAACATGTCTCATGATAAATTCAGTTGACATACATTATTTCTCCTGAGAACCGGGTTGTGTTTCTGCTGTCAGTCTCACTCTCACACCACGGTATTCTCCTTTTTACCTTGTTCCGCTGTTGTTAGACTAAACATTGAAAATTGAGAAATTATTGATAAGGAGAGGGAAATGGAAAAGTATCCACTTGTGAACAGACTATAACTGTCGGCACTCATGCGGTAAAGCAAACTACAAGTATCATATATCTAAAACTGCAGACGTACGACACATGAGTCCCACTGCAATCCCATTTAAAGCTTGATAACTCCACTTTTTCCACATCATTACTGTTTCAGCATCAGCCGTCAAAACATTTTAGCTTGTCAAGATATCAAAATGCAGCGCCCCTGTCAGAATAAATTTCAAGCCTGAGAAATTTTCATTTCATGTAGACTGAAGAAATGCAATTAGATAAACACCCCTGGCTAATCACATTGCTAAAATACACCCACGTCAGGGCAATGTTAATATGAGAGACAAATTGAGATGATCAGCAAACAGATAAGGTGTTTGTTTGGGGAGTCTTGGAATATGTGACAAGGAAATTTGCAGTTTGAGTGCTGTAGATAATGTTGGGGACTTGCAGAGAGGATGATTATAAATAATTAAAATTTTAATTGGGCATAAGATATTACAAAGGGGCACAGGAGAGTGGGGCTTTTGCAGGAGGAAGCAAACTGGAATAAGTAACCAATTCTGCAAATACATTTAAATAAACCTAAAAACATTACGTCAGCCAGATACGGGAAGAAACTGATCGTTACAGCAAACAAATTCGTGTTTAATTATTTAGTATGTTAGTATTTAATGTTTAAGTAGGTTTATGTTTACATAGAAAGTCACTTTTTCAAGTTTTTGATGAAAATCTGATAATTCATGATAGATATTGTAGACCTCTAGGGATTCTGTGCATTACTGCTTTATCTTTGATCGGTATTCGATTCTAACGTCTTTTTAAAGGAATAATACCTGAACAATAATACTTTACTCTTACTCTTCCTTAGTAGAAAGTACTTTTATGCCCTGTCATAGGAAGATAACCTGAAACTACCGTCTGTCTCCACACACCGGTGAAAATTACATTATCAAAAAACGAGACGGACAGCTCTATATTTCCTTCACTGAGAGAGGCTCAGAGGGATTTTCCCTTCAGATGGAAATGTAAATCTTGAAAGGATATAGATGTTAATAAACCGTCAAACCAGATGGTCACATCTCTGCCCTTCTTTGAAACCATGAATTATTAACAACAGAACAAGAATTACTGAATATTAGAATATGAGTTAAGACATTTTACCTGACTGGGTGGATTTAAGTTTGATTTCACCGCTGTGTTAAGACAATGTTTATATTGCATGGAAATGGCGTAAATGTAATATTAATATGTACTTTGATTATGTGTACATTATAATTTCTGCTGCTGATGTTAGAGCACAACCAACTGCTTTTAATCTAGGCTACTATGATAACCAACAAGTTACAGCGGCTTAGTCAGTGACCTTAAGCCTCAAACCTCCACTGACCCCTCTAGTGCCAGTTTTGCACGTGACAGGGTTCAATACAAGTTAGCCATAACGTATTATATGCTATGTCTGGACTTTAAAATAAAGCTGACCGTCACATCACATATTATGACTTTTGGACTGTTACCCATGTTGTCAAACGGTAGCGGTTTGGTTTGGTTTCAAGCATCACTATGTAGTTTTCGGGAAGAATTTGTAATCAGAAGAGAAAAATCTTCATTGACTGATTTTTAATGGCTAAATAAACTAAATAAACAAACTCACTTCGTGTTAATGACTGAATAAACAGAATAACCAAACTGAGCTTAAAGGACAACACAAGTTGATACTGTTTTACTTTGTTTATATGTGGCGGACCCTGCCACCTTTCTAGCTTCAAACAGTGTTCTGGGGACTTTATTTTCCTCTGAGAACAGCTTGTTTATTCAGTTACAGAAAAGATAAATATTTCTGAGTTTGTATTATGACCTCATTAGCATTGTAAATATTATGATTTTTCAAAAACTTCATAGTGCCCCTTTAAGCAGCAAAACTTAATACTTTGGGTCAAAATAACTACATTCAGTCTTGTAACTTACAGTAACGTAAATGACGTGAGTGACATAAGTACGACTCTTGGTCACAAATCCTGGTCTCTTGAGCTCACCTTTTTACCAGAGGGGCAGTTCAGGAAATGGCACTAGAGGGGAACCTACAGCATCAGACTTAGAGGCGTAAGGCCACACATATCATTATTTTCTAAATTGATGCCCCAGTCAGCAGGACAACATCTTTTATCTTTGCCTTCCAAGGGTCTGGTTAAGATTTTGGTTTAGGCACAAAAACAACTTGGTGAGGTTTCAGCAAAGAACATTTTACCAGCTAGGTTCTTCAAAGTGATCATAAACCACCACGCTCAGTTGAGTTGGACATTCAGGTGCCTCTGCTCCTCCTGCATCCGAGTATTTGGTCTCTTTCAAGTCATCAGTTAGATCTTAACTTGATGTGCTTGGTGTATAAAATTTCTGTACAAATGACTTTCTGTGGTTACTGATTGGAAAAAAATTCATATGACAACACATTGTGGTTAATTAGCTGAGGAGAATATTGCACCATTGTCCTGGTTTGTCTGGTGCATGAATGATAAAACAGCACAATTTTAAGGGTTGTACTAGAAATCCAAAGAGGACTCTCTCAAACATTAGCCACAGGTGAACATTCGCCATGTTGCATGAGCTTACACTGACAGCCTGGGAGTTTGACTAATGCTGGAAAAAATCACAATGGATTTAGAGATTAAATTTAAAATAAATGAAGATTGTTAAATCTGGCTCCTTACATGTGCCGGGGTTAAAAACACTTCTAAATACATTTTGCCAGATGTAAATTAGTGAAGGCAAATTTGTGCAGCTTAGTCCACCCAGTCATTTCCAAAACAATTTTCTTTCAAGACTTAATTATGGTGGAAAAGAAAATCCATCAGTGTGAATATAAAACTGACAGTCATGTACAAACTACAAAGGAGCTGTGTTCACAGTTTCCCATTAGCTCATAACGCTTGGAGTTCAGCTTAAAAACATGATAGGATTTAATAATTTAGGGGGTCTGTTTAGTGCTGCACCTGAGTCACTTCCTCCTTATTGTTACTGGGATTTTGTTTCTTTGGGGTTTCATTATATTTGGAGTTCATATTCTCCACCTACGTTCACATGCTGATATTTTAAAGGCAGATGACATTTCTTAGAGTCAAAATTGGATCATTAAATACATCTAATTGATTTGATTTAGGGATTGCATGTCTGTACCCGATTTATATTCATGAAGGTATTGAAACAGAGAATTGTGTGGACATCAGATCAATCCAGAAAATCTATGTGAAAGTTTAATTAATATACAAAACATTAAATGTCACATTCTATAGACCGTTTCATGGCTATTCAGATAGTTCTGGTTGGGGAACCTAATTAATGGGGCAGCTTTGGATGGGAATCTGCCGTAGCACCCAGGCAAAACAGACCCCCTCAGGACCCTACAGAGAGGAGGAAGGAAAGGAGGAAACAAGGAAAGAGGGAGGTGTGGGAGGGAGGGTTTCAGAATACAAGAATGAAAGAGAAGGAGAGGGTTAGGAGGGTATTTATAGAAAAGCCGGAAGAGGTGCGGTTGCAGTGTGGACCTGCTCCTGAAACTCTGCTTGATAGCTTCAAATGCAGTCTGGGAATAATCAGAAAAATGAGTTCCCACGTAGGGAGAGTCACGTGGAGGCCACCACACGTTGGGACCACAACTTTGACGTCATATACACAGAAACATGGCCAGGAATTGAATACTTTAAATGTGGAAATCAACGTATGGATTTGGTGATGTCTGTTCTCTGGTTTAGTAAAGTTGTGAGGAAGTCAGGTGAGACTCAGCAGACAGTCACCCTCTTAGATAACATTACAAGGCCATTCTACAGAGGAAAACGTGATCAATACCTGGATGTGTGACTGATTGAATGAGCGTTGCCAGGAGGTCTGTAACTGCTGTTCAGTTGTTTACCTGATGGTTTATAAGTCAAGACAATCTGAAGGTTTGCGGAGAACACCATGCTTAGGTCTGCTCATGATGACAAGTCAGGTCAACAATATGTTAGTGTCTTCAGGAATCTTGCAGCAACAAGTTAGGGACGAAATCAACTCGTGATATAAAGCTCTAAACTCCAAACAGCTATCAACATGTTGTTCCCACATCACAGCATCGAAGGTGTTATTGATAACATTGAGACGCTAACTGTAATATTTCATCTCCCCCAATCATTGCAACACAGCTGTTGTTCTAATCATCCGCCCCAGTGGTTGCCAGTTTGTTCTAATGTAAGCTAACATTAGCTAGCAGACGTTTTTTTCTGCAACTGGCAACTTCCAAGACTGTTCATAAGACCACTTACGAAACAGGGATACCGAGTGATACCAGTAATATCTGGTATAATATTGGGTGACAAACCTTGATAGAAGTCACAACCTAGTCAAGACAGCCGAAGCGCCAAGGTGAGACCAACTGTAGTTTGTGAAATATAACAGAAATTTAGGTTTGGTTTTAGACAATTACATCTAAAATTGTTTCAGTCCTCATAAGTGTTCATATTTTATTTAAACAATATTTACTTTGAGAAACAAATTGAATCGAAGCCTGCGACTGAGTTCAAGCAGTCAAACTCTGTCAGTCACTCCACTCATACACCTCTCACTGCAGCAAATATCTACTGCACCCTTCACTGCACACAGCTCACCTGAAAACTATGCTGTCCCTTGCTGCTGCTGCTGTTTACACTGCATTTCAACCAATCCAAAAGCAATCCACCTCTAGGTTCTGTAGGGATGTCATTATCTTTTTATCCCAAATCCCCACTACCTGCTTGATGCTTCCTTGTGAGTAGTGATGAGGTTGAATACTAGTCGGCAAATATCAACACTGTGCAATATCTCTATTTACATCATAATCCATTCCACTTGAGTTGGCTGACTAAACTGCAGTGAAGGAACCTCAGAAAAAGGACGAAAATACAGAATCCACCGTGATGTAAAAACAGATGAGAAAAGACTGAAGGGATCAGAAGAAAAACACACCTGTTGCTGTCAATAGCTGCAGGCGAAAGCTTTTAAGAGTATTTTAGTTAAAAAAATAAGAAAAGTTTCTCACTTCACATCAGAACTTTTTGGTGCATAAGCATGCAGAGCAGGCCACAGAAGGATGTCTGTTCAAATCCAGGTTTAATAAACAAGTAAAAACTTTAATCAGAATTGAAGTGCCCGTTGACCTTGTGTTATTGTCCAACATCTCGTTGAAAATCCCTCAATTTACTTCTATCTTGATTAAGGCTGTTCAAGTATCGTCCTTCATGATTCTGCTCGTTCGCTGTTCTCCCCTTGTTAATGGCACTGACTGTCTAGTCACATGGTCTGCCAAGTGTTAATCACGAGCTGATTAGAAACAGAGGGTGGAAATTGTAATTGATTTGCCCCTGCTAAGGACCGAGGTTAGTAACTTAAAGGGGAATGCCACACAGTTTAAATTATTAAGCTATGTTATTGCTGTGCCCCAGGACAGAATTACACGTCAGAGACAGAAGCCTTGAATTTTAAACTCGGTTCCTCCATTCATTTTCCAAGGAGTGCTGCCAGATTTCACAGCACACTTTACAAATTTAAGGTTTAGTTCTTGAGTTTATAGCTTTAGTGGAGGGTTGTCGAAGCTCACAAGTATTGACCGATCTGTCCTGAGGCACAGGAATAACATATGTGGATTCTTCAGAAGGGTGGAATTCACCTACAACTCCTTTTTTGAAATGCAGTGCAACACTTCCAATGATTCAAGCTCAAATCCCGAGCCAGGGGAAATACAGTGCAGCAAGTCAGGATAGAGAATAGAAGAGTCTGAAAAACCTTGACTCTGGTCCACATAGGGTCAGGGTCCAGGGAATGTAATCTGGGCTCCCTCGGAGGAAGGATGAAATGAAAGTATTTGCAGGAAACGAGCCCCTGCCAATAAGCATGAGCACCCAATAGGTGAGGAAGGCAGTGGGACACTCAGAAAATACTGACACGACTGGGTGACCAAATTACACACATCTGAAATGAAACATGAATTTTTAAATCCAACATTTAATACAACCTTGATTTGGGATGAGCCTACAGTACACAGCCCCGGGCCTCACAGTGCTGAATCCCAAACTTCAAGGCAGTCATTTAAGCTATGAATCAGTAATGTTAAAACCCTCTTTTTCCAGAATGAGCAATGTCATTGTAGGAGATGAAATACAACACGTGTTATGCAGTATGGCACCTTGTAAAGACATGATGTGTCCGAGAGAAATCCGAAGGGAATGTGATCACAGATCCTTCCTCTTTCTTTAATGCCTTTATCTACTTTACTGTATCTCTGCCTCTGTCTTCCTCCTGCATTTATGACAGGATAATGGATGTTCACTGTTTGGAGAAAGCAAGTAAATTGAGCCATTTTTCTTCTCATTATTTTTTTTCCCCTGAAACCCCTTTCTCGTGTTTCTTTCAAACACACTGTCCTTTCTCCTGGGCCGTCACAGATCAAATTCTCCCTGTCTTTACTTGCTATACTGTCTGGGCTTTCTACAGTCCAGGAGTCATATATAACCTCTTCATCTGACCCACAGTGTATTTCCTTTTACATATTCTGCCCTTCATCGCCTTCCAGCTCATCTTTTTCCTCTTTTTTGCGTTGACATTTTTCCTGCACGAAGAGAGTGGCTCTTCCCCACCTTCATCTCTCATCTCCTTTAGATCTCAGATCTCCTCTCTTTTCCTCTCTTCTCAGCCCATCTCTGGAATCAAATGTTGGCATATAACTTTACTGCAAACCACAGAAACATTCAGATTTGTACATGTCACAGGCTATGTACCACATTTACATGTCTACAAAACGTGACTTATCCTGTTCACATATTACCTGACTTTCATGTCTTGAGGTGGAGGGGACGGTGGAGGAGTTACAGGCGACAAGACTGTCAAGCCAGAGGCCACATTTCTAGCCTGTGTTTCAGCACAGAAGTGTGAAACCACAGGATATTTTTAAGGAGACCTTGTGACATTTTCCAGCCAATGTATGTGGAGACAAAACACAGATATTTTTTACAGGAAATCAAGCCTCTCCTCTCCTCTCCTCTCCTCTCCTCTCCTCTCCTCTCCTCTCCTCTCCTCTCCTCTCCTCTCTCTACGTCTCTTATCTCTCCTTGTATCCCTGCCATATACATAATTGATGGCCCATCTTTGACTCGGCTGGTGTAGTTAAAGGGCGACCAAAGTCTCGAGGACAACATCAGTACTGAGCTGAAAAGTACAGCCGTGGCTTATGCATAGTCTGCTGGCTGCACTTTCACAGGAGACACTCTTTTCCTAATGACCTACTTAGAATTGAATAAAAAGTGTTTTCTCTCTCTTTTTGTTTGCACAACTTCAGAAGATTTACAGCTTTATTCAGTCCACTCAAATGGGACACTCAGGGCTCCCTGTGCTAGATTCTTACATCAGTTTGAAGATAGCTTGCATGTTGCTTTGTGCAGCAGTAGTGATGTCATGCCGCAGCATATAGTATGAGTCTATTTAGAAGTCAGATCAACTTGTATTGTTGCAAGAAATTACGTTCGGTGTCATTTGTCTTGTCATTCAGGATTCTCTTTCATCTCTTTCTCTTTGAGGCATCCGGATTATGATGTTATTATGTTTACAGGTCCTAATGCAACATCTTATTTAAGATGAAGCGATGTGATAGGCCGAGAGGGATCCCAACTATGATGTTAGGCTACATAAATCAACATTTCTACATTACATGTCATATCACGTTCAGATTACATTTATGTGAGCTCACAATCATGTCACGAGGCGTGGGTGGTGTGACAGTTATGATATTATTATTATTTTGACATATCTTTATGAGACGTATCATAGAAATGTTGATATGATATGTATGAAACGTTCAAATTCAACATATGAAACAGAAAATTTAACATGTGTGTAGAGAAACATACAATGTCAACATTTATTCTGGTGACTGAGCAGCTGTTTTCAGCAAATAAGGTCTAAA
The DNA here is from genome assembly GCF_040436345.1 of Pagrus major. NCBI lineage: Eukaryota > Metazoa > Chordata > Actinopteri > Spariformes > Sparidae > Pagrus > Pagrus major. Next base: position 3,523,635 of record NC_133218.1, on the reverse strand, counting down.
ACATGGAAAGTTAAACATCCAGCACATACAATATTTAGCTGATACCTTAGAAGGTAATCACAATGAGATGCATTGCCAGAAACACATTGCCAGCTAACCCAATATGGCACAGAGTTGCACTGCTTTTTCCATTAATTACACTACAGGTGTAAATAAGTCAAATGCATGTATCAGGTGTTTAGGTTTGTGAGCTTGTTGTGAAGTTCTTCTGCCCTCTACCAGCCAAAAAAACAATTAATACTTTGGATATGCGATGCTATCAGCGTGTCACCGGTATCAGCAGATACAGCTAAAATGAAATATCGGCATCGATGTGACAGTCTGATAAGATCATTTGTTCATTATGCACCAGTGACAGAAAGGAGTTTTTTTTATTTTGCCCAGTGAACGTGTACATTTATAAAAAGTATTGTATATCTGCAAACATTGACCATCAGGAAAAGAGTCGGCATAATAACAACAAGGTAACGAGGTCATTTATTTGTCATTATACAACACTGGGTTGATTTACGAAATGAGAGTTTGTAACCCATCCTGCTACACAAACAGAACATACAGTTAGTTATATACATAAACATGTGTACAACCAGTAAATAATGAATGAAAGATGTTTTGTCTCAGTGATCATCTCAAAGTCTGCTGTTCTGATGCTGATGAATCTATTTCTGTCATAGGTAATACGTGTTTCAGTGATAAAATGAAGGAGCGACCAGCTGCTGTATGCATGAGCTGCGGTTGCCATTAATTAATATGTTAATTCCACTTCAGGAGAGACTTGATGTTGATGAAACAGTCAGTATCAAAAATCCAATATTGTTCATCCGTAATTAATACAGCTTAAAGGTTGTTGAGCTTTAATGATAACTAGAATATGAGAGTAGCTTACACAGTTATAAGGAACAATCCCGTTCTAGTGGTATTTTGTTAAAGTCTTCTGTCACAATACTTCCCAACTTGGGACATTGTGGACAGAGGCAAACTGTGGTTTGTGGGGGTAAAATGTTAAACAACTAAAAAAAGCTTCACTTTTGCTCTTTCAATTAGATATTCCTTCCCATAAGAGACAAACAATAAAGTTCAACTGTCTGATGAGGATGTCAACTTGATAACTGACTATTTTTGGAGGCTATAAGTTTGTTTCTTTCGTCTATTTTTGTTGTTTCCCATTGCAACCGCTACAGGCCAAGTATTGACAAGGGTTCAGAAGTTCATAAGCCTGCTGTTCTTTAATAAATGGCACCGTAAAAAGTTTAAAAAGCAGCCTGAAACAGGTAGATACACCTGCTTGTCAAGTACACCGTCCATCTTAAGATGCTTCTCCGTTCTTTACTTGCTTTTATCTTTTAAGAATATCTCCCCATCGACAACAAGTGTCATGTTGCCGTTCTGGGATTTAATATGTAGTCACCACTCCCCCACAACATTGTGCCTGGCAGTTTTATTTAGCAAATTTTCACAGCGTTGTTGTTTTGAGTAAAAATATGAAAGTGTCACCATGATTTGTTGCATTAAACATGTTCTGTTGTTAAATCGCATTTGTAAGAATAAAAACAAAAGCATGAAACACAGACTGTCTCCAGATGAGACAAGGGGGGATAGATTTGTGTCACATCTTGAGGTGTTCCTGTAACAACCCATTAATAACAACTCAGCCTTTTTTGATTTCCTCAATATCTCTGCAGAGAAACTCTTTGTGTTCCATCTGCTTTATTTGTTGGCTAAAATATGAGCCCATGTATGTAATATTTGAGTTAATGCAATGAAATATGAAATGGAATATACAGTAAGATGAACATATGGTTCATCTTGCCCCAGGGGCTGTTTAACATTATGCCCCACAGCTACTAGTTTAACAGAACTGTTTAACACAACTACTCAGACCTGCAGGCAGATTAATAATTTTTATTTTAAATAAATGAGTAAAACACCTTTCGATACATCATGAATATAATATATAGTTACCATGATGAAATGATCTATTGTGGCAAACATCACAGTTCTTGACTATCACCACTACCCTATCGCCACTTCATCCGTCATTGTTGTATGAAATGAATGGCTCCTCTTACATCTGTAATTCATTTTATGAATTGCCTAATAAGGAAATCAGGAAATGGCTTATCTCACCTAACATGGCACGGAAACACCAGCTTCACAAAACCGATTAAAATTGTTTTAGTAGTGACGAGACTCACCTTCCCAAATCCACTCATTAATGATTATGAGAGCTACTCTTAGTAGATGTCATAATAATTTATTATTACAAGGTACAAGGTGATTTATTCCTCATTATACAGCACAGGGCCCTATAACAATTGAAAAGTTCGTAAACACCTCCAGGAGCAACTTTGACTGTGTGTCAGCACCAAGCATCGATGTTATAAACACAGAGTCCACCTCTCCTCACCCAGCTGCAGTCTGAACACGGTCTGCCTGTCGAGTGCAACAGCTTGATCCGAGATGTTGTGTTGGAGACAGGTCTCTGATTTCACGTTGTCTTGCCAGCACGTGTCCCATTTTGTCCATTTTCTTTTCCTGCAACCGACATTAGCCGGGACCAGCCTTAAACCAAGCCGGACTAGCATGGCTCTTATTCAGACTCTCTACCTCCCTGGGGCGATCCAGGTCAGCCTGAAGGACCGCTCAAGACCCAGAGGACTGTGATGGTCTTAAAACCCACTGCTCTTAGTCCACCTGCTTTCTTCTCCAATAATGATGACAGTATTTCTGCCATAAACAGTACATGTTTAACAACAAAACTGAAAAAATTCCGGTTAAAAAAATTTAAATGCAGCATAATTTAGAAGAGCTACCGGCCGCTGCATCTTCATGCACTGCTGTTGTCATAGCATTATTATGTACCCTGCTGAGTTTTCTTTACATATAAAAATAAGTAAAACCAGACGGTGTTGTGTGTGTCCTTGAGACCCATCAAAATGCTGAATGAATATCCTTCCTAATAAAACACACACAAAAGAAGCCTGTTCTAACCGCCACTCACCCATTATTCTGAACAAATAGCTTAATTTTGTGCTCAAACTTAAAGCTGTTGCTAAAATGGAACAATGACGTATGACTATTGTATAACAGAATCTGTGATATATGTCATCCGCCAAGGTTGTGCAGGCACACTGAGTAGAAAGGTTGAGAAGCCATAGAGGCGCTGGCAGTGCCACCCTGATTCATAGATTATGTTTTCTGTTATTTCTCATTCATTTCTCGTTATTTTTTATATACTTACCTCTTGTCTTGTTTCAGACACTTCACCTCCTGCCCTTCAGTGTTTCCCTCCTGTGAGAGTTGCTAACCCCCCATGATTAGTTGAACCTGTTCCTCATTATCCTTTCCTCCCCAGCGTATTCAGTGTGTGTTCCCTTCTCTCAATGCCAGTTCGTCTTTGTACCTAGTGTCAAGCATCCCAGCCTAATTTTCCTATTTAGTTTCCCTGGTTCAGTATTTTTGATCTCTGCTAGTTTACCTTGTCCTCGCCTTTGTCTTCTCCCTGCTCTGCCTTCTCCTTTGTCTGACTGACTGCCGTGTACTTTCTACTTTTCTGTTCGCAAGTAAAGACTGTTTTTCATCATTATTTTGTCTCTGAGTCATCCACTTGTGCCTTTTTGCCCATAGTTTCTTCCGGAAGTTACACATGGCCTATTTCTTGATTAAACTTTATTCAGAAACTAATTTGGTGGATAGTTCAGGAGATATCCAGAATATCTGTGCTGTTTCTAAATTAGAAATTGAAAACAAAGACCAGTAACAGCCCACCAATGGTGTGTTGATCCAATCAGGTGTGGGGAGATAAAGTAAACAACTTGATTAGTCATCTATTGTACTGCCTTCTTGCCGTCTACATCTAAAAGACATTTGTTTCTTGGAAACGCGACATTACAGTGAGCGAAATTCGTATGGAGGTTATGCCAGGTTACAAACTATCCCTTTAATCCCTTCGATTTTTTTTAACATGACGTCAAGTTTCATTGTTGTTTGGCAAAAAGTAGGAAGGATGTATTCATTGTTTGAGTGTTTGAAAACAGAGATTGAACAAGGTGTTTGATGTCAGCTGCACCTCACAGGCTAAGAGGCTGCAGAGTAAGAAAGAGCAAGGTCAGTAGAGATCGATGCGATTGATGTCTGATGGGATTGACCAACCGAGAGTGTAAACAAGGCTGAGTAAGTGTGTGTGTGTTCTGTGTGTGTGCGCTGGGACTTTGTGTTTGCTGTTTGTATTCATCGCCCAGGCTCTCTGATTGTATTGTTGGTTTTTAAATGAATGTATTTTAGATTAAACAACCACAACACCTCAGTGTGTTTAAGCTTGTTTATCTCTGTGACTGTGTTCACTCGTACAGTTTGTTCTTTTGATTCAAAGCTCACTGGAAAAGCTGATTTTGTTAAATGTTTTTATCTTGTTTGTTTAGGTTCACATTGCTGAACCGGAGCTTATGAACTAAACCCACATGTCACTTGTTTATTTTATTGAACAGCAGCTCAGTAACATGCCATGTCCTGCAGTGTGTTGGTTCAGTCGATGCAAATCCAATTCAGCCCCTTTAAGTTCTACAAAGTGGACTTGTTTCCATTGTTCCCTGCAGTTTATTAGTCCCTAATATTATGTGAGAACACTTGAGGAAATATAAGCTGAGTATGAGCACGAGTACAGACTGCAGTGTCTCTCAGGCCATGTAGTTAAGCTACAGTCAGGTATCAACTTCCACTTTGTTCTGCCTATAAAACCCAGTTCTGCAGGGAGTCTTGGTGCAAACAGCTTTGTAGCACTACAACTTTGGCCGTATATGCAAATGAACAATGGTAAACGTCTCTCCATTTTGTCTGCACCCAGAGCTCCCCACTCTCACACAAAAATCAGTTTTAGGGCTGCTGCATCATCTACAGATTGTACATCTGCATTTTAGTATGCGTGTATCCACAGACATAAAGAGTATAGTCGGATTAAGAGAGAGTGCCAATCTCTCTCTCTCTACGATACAGAACTTAGAATTACCATGACCTGGATGACTGAGAACCTTCATCAACAAAAGTTTGCATGTTGTCCATTTTTAGAGAAACACAGACAAACTGTACAAAACTAGAATGAAAAATGATGATGGTAAAATGAAATGGAAAATGCTGTATAGTAGCCTATATTTTTTGAATGTACATCAAAAGATGACAAAATAGATCAAATGTAACATACAGTCATACAAAAAGGTAAATGTTTAGTCACGGTTGTTTATAGCCAATCTGCATTGCAATTTGGTATAAGACTCAGTTATGGACGGGCACACAGTTCCAGCATCTCAGAATATTGCAGAAATGGTTGCCATCTCTTTCAAAAGTTACCCTTCAGCCCACTGGATGTGATGTGTGGGAGAGGACTCCTGCCTCCTCCCCATAAGTATAAGCAATTAAAGAAGCAAATGCAACAGCATTCGTGTCATTTCAGGAAAGGAGTGTGTCCTCTGGTACTACTCCAAAATTTGAACTCGAATGGGAAAGGGCCAATTTGACTCCAAAAAGATGACCAATAATTGGTCCAAAAAGCATAAATGATGGATCCTCATGCATAAGGTTTTATGCATATTTTTGCACCATGTAAACTGGTGGTCTCACATGAGAACATCATTTCACAACATTGCCCACAACACATCATTAGATGTTGAGTATATTTTTTCTGTACAGGACAAAATGTCTGTTTTTAATTTCTCCTGAATGTAATATAATGCCTTGAGACAATATAACTCATTTGCTGGGAGGGATCCTTCATACAATCATGTGCATCAATATAATGAACAAACTGCATTAAAATATCCCTATGCTGGGAGATTTTAATAAGCTGATGTGCTGATTTGTCCTGTGTGTTATTATATTTATTGCTATGTGTGTACTTTTTTTCTGGTCAATTCTAAGCAAGTTTACCACCATTTCAACCAGTGGTCTTTTTTTTAAAACCAACATATCCTAATACTTAATTGACTGAACAAGTCGATTGCCACTGACTCCCAGAGCAACATGACCGTTACAGCATACCAGCAACAGTCAAACAGGGCCTGTCATATCTACAGTTTGATTGGGTTTAAGGCAAGAAAACTACTTGGTTAGGTTTAGGGAAAGCATTGTGGTTTGGGGTTATAATAACTATGATACTTATGTTTAGGGAAAGCATTGTGGTTTGGGGTTATAATAACTATGATACTTATGTAACTTCAGTCACTGCCGAACAAGAACATAAATATGGGTCTTAATAAGCAACTTTCACAGACCTAGAGTCATTTTTCTGATGAAGACAGGCTGTTTAAAACTGTGGTTCACCACACAATGATTCCTGCCTTTCTGTGCTGTCTGCTATCAAACAAAAGGAAAAAATTGCAGTGAAATTTATGTAAAAAAATGACTTGTGTTAGACGGTTGACCTCTAACAACTTGCATTGTCATTTTCTTAGAAGATAACTCATGTTATTAGAAGAGAATCCATGTTATTTATTGCCTCTTGAGTTCAAATGACATTTTAAATTGAAATGAGCTGCTGCCAGAAAACATCTGATGCTTAAAAGAAACGCAACCTAGCTCATTCAAACTCCCACAGGTAAAAATTACACTTGTTAAATTAGCACATTTTCTTTTCTGATAGAACCATTTTTCCTGTTCTGCGTTTCAGATTGATCACTACGCCCAGAGGGATCTGAAGAAGGGCCTCCAGCTCTTTGGCACAGAGGGCAACGTGGGTCTGACCAACGCCTGGATGATAGTACAAACTGATGTAAGTTGTGAGACCAACAGAGCTGGCGGGCAATGATCTAAAACACACTTGTAAGATATTAAAAAAAATAATAATTTAATTATGAAGCTCAGGAGTTTTGATGTTTTTCTTTCACTGAGTCAAAGTTTGTTGAGGCTGCGATGCTTAAAACATTCTGTTGTGAACGTCTCAGCCCATTCATTAACTTCAGTACCATTTCACAAGTCACGTCATGCAAAATATGTTGTCACAAGCTGAGAAATATGAAGTTTTGACTGCATTATTCAGTGTGACGGTGCTTACTTCTGCTATCAGCAAGGTTTCAAAATTTGTACCACTCTGATAGCACTGAATGAAAGGGGAGTAGTAAAGTGTTGAAGGGCCGTTTGATTTTCCATTTTTCCATTTTGTGTAAAATTTGAATAAAACCGGACAATCCTTTTTGTAGTTAATAGGACCTGGACATTTACAAGCCGGCTGGTAAAAAACACTGTTTAACAAGTGGCATCAGAAAAAAAGTGTGAAAAGTCTCTACAGACTAACACACAAACACTCAAAGCTTTTCTAAATGCTTTGGTGAAGTTCTGTCCGAACAATTAATGCAAACAACATAGACTCTCTGAGGTAATCTTTGTTTCCAGCTCTCACACTTTGAAGTGCCTTTCCCGTTGTATTATTTAAATACATTTTCTTAAATTCCACTGCAAAGAAAACACAATGTGAGAAACAGAGATTTGGAATTAAGGATTGCAGAGGACGGATGCTGCTGCCGGTGAATGCCTTTGGGAGACATCAAATGATAGATCGGAGACTTCAGGGCTCTCTGGACCTTTTTTGCATCACAGATCCGGTGTTATGGCTTGTAGTTTTGTTCCATCAGCAAATATGCGGTAATGCGTTGAATGTTCTGCGTCTGTGTGCAGGCATGTGTCTCGTGTCTGGAAGGAAAACTGTTTCAGTATTAGTGCGCATGGTGACTGCAGAAGGCATAAACGATGACAGAGAAATGTATTGATATGCAAATAATTTATGCAAATGTGTGCGTGTCTCTGCATGTGTGGGTGTTAATGTGCAGAGTTTTTTGTTTTTTTTTACCCCTGTGTACAGGATGATAGCATGAGCTGCCTGGATGTGTCGCCGTTTGAAGTATGCAAGCATGAATGTGCAATTCTTTCTTTGTAAGATCAGCTCTGCAGTGTGTATGCATGGGGCTCCGTGAAGTCTGACTGAGAGGAAGACCATTAAAAGACAGCTCTCATTCTGTCATTGCTCTCCCTCCTGAGCCTCCTGCGTACATGCTGAGTCACTGAATAGATAATACAGCAGATGTCCCTGGAGCAAAGTTCACCCTGAATATTATTAACGTCCACTTATAGAACAGAGAAGCATCTACATACATGAGAAGAAGAAGTAAAACCACCCACAAGGTGCCAAATGCCAGTGCAATAAATCACTGGTTCAAAACGTTCAAGGTGATAGCATTTTGATATTACGACGAGTTTTTATCCTTTGATCTGTTCTTGAATGTTTAAACTATGCTTCAGATTCATTCTGGCTATTTGAATTCTGCAGCAGCTCATGATAAATTGAAAACCTGATCCATTGTTTACGCGAGAGAGGGAGTTCTAAATTAACACACAATCCCCGATTCAGTACACGGAGTAGCGTGGGGGGGCGGGCAGCAATATTCCTGTGTGGAATTAACGTCCACCGAATGAACAAAACATCAGGGGTGCTTTATCTTTTCATGAAGTGCACTGATGAATTGAATTATGGTGAAAGTCACGATCTTTTATCGAAAATCTATACCAATCAGAAAAGGGGGAAGATATAGATAAAAAGAAGCAGGCAGTGTTTTAGGACTTTGAGACAAATGAGATGAGGATTGTACAAAAAAGCGGTTGCAGCTCGATATCAGGAAGATGAAGTGTGTTCTACATTCAGCATATGTGATTTGTTTTGTCCAGTAAATCTTACTCCTGCCAGGTAAATAATTCTAGCAGAGGATGTTTATTTGATACCATGCATACGAATTTCAGTGTGAAGACAATAAAGGACCACGGTGTCCTCATTCATTGTCTTTCTCTGGTGCAGTTTCGCTGCTGCGGAGTCACCAACCACACAGACTGGTTTGAAGTTTATAATGCGAGCCGTGTGCCGGACTCCTGCTGCCTGGAGTACAGCGACAACTGTGGTTTGGACAACCCAGGGACATGGTGGACAGCGGTAAGTTCTGGAGTGCAAATCTCAAAAAGCTGCTGCTACTCTTCTTCTTAGTCTTTTTTTTCTCTTTCTTCCTTTTACAGTTGTGTATTTATGGAGGATTATAAAATCACTGTTTGCTAAACCCGTTTCCCGAAGAGAGTCAAATCCTTAGCAACAGCAACAGCAGAGAGAGAAACTCAGAAAATTAGTTGTTTTCAAAGCTTAAAACACAAGAGCAAAAATGCTCGGGAAGCATTAAACAGTTTGTTTGTGCTAATGTAAACTGCTATTGTTAGCATGTCTGGCTTACTAGTTTAGAACCTAGTTCTACAGTAGTCAGGCCAGGATTTAGCTACGGAAGCCCTAAAGGGCCATGCATTCATACATTTTATTTCCTCTGTTTTCCCGTGATAACGAGTTAATTTCATTTGTTTTCTCGAGATCTCGAGTTATTATCTCGAAATAACAACTGCTGTTTTCCCGAGATAACGGGATAATTTTCTCGAGATCTCGAGATAACGAAACTTTGTTTTCCTGAGATAACGATATAATTAATTCGAGATCTTGAGAAAACAAAACGATACTGTAGTATATTAAATCATTGCAGGAAACAGCATTCAGTGTAGCAATGTCAGAGGAGCAGGAGCATATTGATCACCGTGTCACATATCTTTTCAATCAAGGCCTGACACAGGCTGAAATAGCATTATGCCTTGCTATTACAGATAATATACACATTAGTGTGCGTAATCTAAAAAGACAGTTAGCAAGGCTTCAGCTATATCGGCGGCGCAATCTAAGTGAGCCTGATGTCGTCGTTAACTACATAGCTGACCAGCTACGAGGTCCCGGGCGTCTCCATAATCTCAGGCCTATCATATCACAGTCATTATCTCCAGATCTCGAATTAATTATATCGTTATCTCGGGAAAACAAAGTTTTGTTATCTCGAGATCTCGAGAAAATTATCCCGTTATCTCGGGAAAACAGCAGTTGTTATTTCAAGATAATAACTCGAGATCTCGAGAAAACAAATGAAATTAACTTGTTATCACGGGAAAACGGAGGAAATAAAATGCATGAATGCATGGCCCTTTAGGGCTTCCGTAGTTAGCATTTCATTAGCTCACTATAATTTCCCCACTACATCCTTCAGTATCATAGTGTGTAACTAACAGCTAATCATTATCAACTAATATTTGCATTAACTCAACATAAATACATATTTTTTATTGATAATTCAACTTATTATCATTAGCTTAATGAGCTAGCAACAGCTAATAAAATCTGCAACAGTTTCCATTTCAGACGGCAAAGATGTCACAAGAAAATTTGAAGCCTGTTTTTGTCTACTTGAAATCAGGGATCCATAAAAATCTATGATCTATAAGAAATCTATCTTTGCTCTTACCCTGAGGTGTGCATAAACTACAGGTAATGGGCTTTATTTTGTAATACAAAAAATGGTATCAGCTAAAAAAAATCCACGTCGTGCATTCCTAATAAGTATTCCACCATATTTTTAGTCAAACATTTGACAAATATGTATTTTATACTACTATGTTAAATTGATTATCTATACTGGTGAGAGTTTAACTGACTGTACAAGGGAACCTAGTTCCAATATCATCTCAGGAACAGATTTAAACAGAGAAGAGAAATTACAGTGTTGATCAGATTGAATTCAAATACAAACATGTGCTGTCAGATAGGAGGGTTAGGGTTAGAGTAATTCATAATTTTAGCCCAAATCAATATGGGACCGTAATTAGTCTGACTTATTATAACAGCTATTCTTTCCATATTTAGAAGAGTAACCAGTTAGCTTTTGAAAAACAACATGGCTCACAAATTGACCTATTTAGCAAAGCCTAAAAACTAAGCCTGCTGTTCTCTTGTCTGTTTTTGGACATTAGTATCAGTGCAAAGAAGCAGCAGGACATTACGATATCTATCTTCATTATTACAGAGAGTGAATTAATACTTCTGCTGAGAAGGACTTAACTGCTGGTGCTGCTTATGTGTATCTGATGTATAATAAGTGTCATATATTTTTTTGTTTTTTTCAGCAGCTACTCTGTACAGAGAGCTGTTGTTTTCTGTTCGGATTGTGAAACAATCTTAAGAAAGCAACCATGCAAACAACTGAGGCTGTCTCATCACATCTCTGAGACCACTAATAGCCCACACAGGCCAACAGTTTGCCTCTGTGGAACCAGCTGAAAAAAGGGTTGGCACTTGCGTTTAAAGCCGTTGTTGTCATGTGGAAAAGAGAGGGGAGAGGTTGCATCTTGCTTGAATGTGAGTGGAGTGCAGAGGATTGCATTGGTTAAAAGACAAAAACACAAGCTACATAATTTGGAGGTTTAGCGTGATGAATATGTAACACTGGGCACTGATATTACTACGACAGAATGCAAATAGGTCTGTACATGATTTAGCAAGTGTGGAAGTTGTTGCTGCAGAGGTAATTGACTGTGTTGAGATAATATGTAGGGACAGCTGGTATTAATTACACATTCATTCAGAAATAAAAATGAGTCCACCTACTCGTGACCTCTTCATCACCCTTGGTAAAGTCTTCTGTACTGAATTATTTTTCTACAGTATCATTACCATTTCTGCACTGAAGCAAACAGTGTCTCACATGCAGCCAACCGCCTCCTCTCTTGACACTCGTCCTATTAACGTGTCATTAGCGAAATTGGTCCCAGCATTCTTTCAGTCATTAAATGAAGTTAGAGCTGGAAAACGCTGATTGAAGTGCAAAAGTTCTGCCCTTACTTTAGAAATGCAGTCCTGAAAAACCACAAACTCATCTTCCTTTCCTCAAATTTCTTTTCTTCCTAATGTCCTGGAGAAAACAGATTTCACTGAGCTACTGTCTTCCCTACTTCAGAGGTTTCTCCATTGGACAGAATCAGCCGTCTTGACTAATGATCTCCTCTTGGCAGCTGATCTTCCTCGAGTTTTTATATCAGACTTTGACACAGTAGACCACAAAGTTCTTATGTTGAAACAGTTGAGTAGGTGTCTCTCTCTCAGCTTTTGACTGGTTTAATCAGTTTCATCCTGAAGTTTTCAGTCTGAATTAGAAATGTGTTCTCATCCAAAGTCAACTGTTTCCTGTGTGATCCCTCAGGGTTCAACTTGGGGTCCTGTTGACTTCACGGTTCATGCTCCCACGTGGCCACACGTCTTGAGAAAATCCAATATCGGATTCAAATTCAGTGTGGCTTTACTTATTTGGGCTCTTTAGTCATCATTAATAAATGGTCAGTTTATAGTTAATTAAACTCTAGTTAATGGTTATTTCACTGTTAACAATGAAATGCTTAATAGACCATGTATTAAGCAATTGTAAAGGTTTATCAGTGGCACCTTTATAATTGGTAATCCAAATAATATTTATAGATGAATTATTAAGATCAGTTGCAACTGTGTAATAAAAATGCTCAGTGAATGTTTTTAAAGCATGTGATTGTTTGTTAACAGTGAAATTACTATAAACTAAAGTCTTATTATTGATAAATGTACCATTTAGTAATGATATTATATAGTGCCACCAATATTTAAGCCACATGATCCAAAATTACTGTAGCCTTTTCAGAGGACAATCAGAAAGCACATAAGTCAGTAAAGAACTGCTTAAACATGCATTGATTTTTTCTGTAGCAGATATGAGCATTAGCATTCATCTAATGTAACATTTCTGCATTCAAATGTCTAAAAAGAACTACACCTCTGTTTTATATTTTGTCTTACATTATCCTTAATGTTTCCAACAATGTTAAATTCAGAGGAATCTGTAATTGTATTCAAGGTGTGTTTCATTGAGTTGCATGCGGCTAAAACTTCTGGGAGAGAGTCAGAGAGCGAGAAAGGAAGTCGGAAAATGTGACTAAACATAACGTAAATAAAATGTTAATACATTCCTTCGTCCCTGAACAGTTCTGCCTGAGGCACACACTTGATACAGTTTCATTAGTTGCTTAACAATGAAGACAACAACTCCCATGACCCCACACTACTTTATGATATCATCAAATTACACCTTATGTTTTCATTGTTTATCATATAATACATCCCTAAAGGCAGACATTGCATACTGTGCATTTAAAGTTGTTCATCGGGCCACCTGCAGATTATAAGTCTCATATTCAGTCTTTTTAGCAGCTAAATGCTCCACTTTGTTCAGCAGTTAGTTTGTCTGTCTGCTGTTTAGTGCTGGACAGGAAGTGTAACGTGGGTGAATCAGATATTTCTGCCTTCTGCAGGTCAAAACAAGGTTGATGAGAATGGTGAGTGAACCAAAACAGTAAACCTGCAGGCTGTCGAACCATAACAATAAGCTTTGCCTCGTGTGAAGGAAAGCTAGAGCTGAGAAGAGTTGGGTAATGATTGTTTGTGGGTTCATCAATACAACACCTTACATTAGTAGTCATTTGTTCAATTTGCATTAAAAAAATTGTGTATTATTCCCACATGGACCCACATCAGGTTGAAAAGTTTGTTTGCATCCATGCAGTGTGTTTGCACAGGTGTGTTTCCTTATGCTCTGAGGCTCTTTGCTGCAGCACATACTGTACCACACTTTATTCTAAGAACACAGATTTCGGAAACTGAAGTAATAAAAACAGAAAGTAAATAAAACTAAATTTTACCCAGGGTCACTTTAAAAGTCTCACAGGTATAAAAGCAACAAACACATTTTTTCTCCTAAAAAAAAGAAAATCTGAAAAACACAACAGCAGGAGACTTACACAACAACTGCTGTTCAGCTCAGCCAACAGCAAAAGCTAATCATTGCAATATTATTTGGAAGCAATAACATGAACGTTAGAAACAAAATGTCACAAATAGGGGCGAATAAAGTCAAGCTTTGAAGTCAACATATTGTCATCATTAAGGAGAAAACATGTTAGGGCTACTTAACTTACTGATTGGTCTACTGCTGTCATCCAGCAGTGCTAAAGCAGTCACTGTGCATCACAGTGAGTGAAGATGATGAACAGTAATGATTTCGGTTTAGCTTCGGATGCTATTAAACCGATGCAATGGTAAATGGGCCCATTTAAAAAATCATATCACTGGTGCCAGATGTCGCCCGTAGAAACGTTCACGTCACAGTCTGTGAAGCACCACATCAACTGTGTCATACATCTGTTTTAAAAATTTCATACCATGCTGGATGACTTTAATTCTGTATTTAAAACCAGACAGTAGAACATATTTAACGTCATACAAACTGTGATCAAGAGTTCATTCTCGAACTGACAACACAGTCTCACCAGCAGTCATTCAGTAACTGTTCTGGGACTGTTGGTGGAATTACTTAAAGTAGTACGAGAACAAGGCAATGAATGAATGAATGAGGGGCTGTGAGGCTGGCTCCAAAACTGAGTCAATCCCTGTTGACCCCATCAAAATGCTGAGCTTTACAGTAAAAATAAACATGTTTACAGCCTGGCACAAATATGTGTATGGGAGCTCTGAGTGACAGCTAGCCACTAGCTGTCAGAAACCAAGCTTCATTCAGGCTGCCTCAGCCCCACTACACTTCATCTCTTTGCTCATTTTTGGAGTAGCCGGTAGTTAAGTGGAGTCAGGCACTGCCAAGATGGCCACTTCACTGAGCTTCACAATGGGTGCATCCAAATGTCCAGACCTCACTGCTCTTGCAGACTGTGGACTTTGCAGGCATGTTCGCGGAAAGTAAGCGAGTGCTGAGGGCTGTCGGAACCCACAATTCATCTGGTCCACAAGGGTGGGACAGTGTAAAAAAAACTACTTTAAAAATAACTTGAATTTTGCAGGTCAGAATTAACATATTCTGTGACATCACAGAGACTACGCCCATCTTTTATACAGTCTATGGACTGAAAGCTCCAGAACAGCTACTAAATGGACCTTGTGGTGAGATCTTCTCATCATACAGCTGAATATAATTATAAAACTCAGACAGGTGTATATTTTTTGCACCTTTATGATTAAAATTTATGAAGTATCATGAATCAGAGACTGTAACCACACATTTGTTTACAGGAGACAGGGTGACTATTTGACACAAAACTTGTACTAAATCTCCTTTAACAAAGAAAATCCTCAGTAAAACTTGGTTTACGCGTGCAAAGGGCAGATTTTAGAAATGATGCCATGGTCACAGATGTAGACTTTAAATACCAACCTCTTACTCCCGCTGTCTGCAACTCTATCTAATGTGTCCATTCAGCAGTAGAAAGGTCAAGCTGTGGTCAAGCTGTAGATGTTTTCAATTTAGAAATGAAAGACGTAACCTTTAAAAATGTCTTTCCATTACTTTTCCTGAAACCAGGTTCTGCAAAACACAATTGAAAGATTTTTCAAAATTATGCATATTTCCCTCCTCCAGGTGACAGTTTGTTGGCCTTCACGTAGACCAATGAATTCCACTAGTCCTTCCTGTGTGAAAGACATTTAGAAAACAAATTGATCTGGCTAGTTTTGTGTTTTGATTAATATTTCTCCTGCAGATCAAGCATTCAGGTAGTGTTCTTCATACCGAAGCTTAATAATTCTCTCCTCAAATAACACTTTCCTACACTACTTTTGGATTTATATTTCTATGATGCTATAATGAATGACAGTAATGCCCAGTTTGATTCATAAGTTTTAACCTTCCCTTCTCACCTTGAAATCAAATCGTTCTCCAGAGATTTCTCTATTGAGCTTCAAGTGACAAAAATAAGTCACAAAGCCACTCAAGGCCACCAGCAGGTCTATGTTGTTGGGCAGTTTTATGTTATTGAAATGTCTTTATTCACGAATACCTCATGTCACTCTTCAGTGCATAGTCAGGTGATGAATAGAGTTGGAATAAAGCCTCATCCCTGGTGCCGTCTCATCCCTGTTGTTGTTTTGTTCTTGGCAGCCGAGCGTTCATGAACTCATGAACAGTGTTAAAGTATTTACTTTTCACACTCATCGTGCGAAAGCTTGAAAATAACAATAATTATAGTAATAATAACTTGCAATTTTATGGAGCCATTCTAGGAACCAAGGAACACTTAACACATACGGAGGCAGACAAAAAAGAAAATAACAAGAAATAGTAGTAGCAATGTTTGCCAGAGAGAAGAGAATTAAGACCACAGGCTTCATGAACAGGGAGATTTCCAGCAGTTTTTTTTAACATGGCGCTGGATGCAGCGTTGCAGATCTCTGCAGGGACAAAGTTCCAAAGGATGGAGGCTGCCACACTGAAGGCTCTGTAATTTTAAGTCCACAAATGCCGATATACAACCTGTGTTTACGTTTACCTGATGGGACTTTGTTATACAATTGTGAAACCTCGCCAAAGACTGCTGTGTGTTTCCTAATTCCTGTGAAGCGCATCTCTTTGTGTTGAAAAGTGGTGGAGACAAAAGGCCTCGACTGACAAAACATTTTTTAAAAGGACACCAACCTATGCAATGTAATGAGGAGATTGTATGAGGCCAGAGAACGTAATTATGAAAGAAACTGCATTGCACCTTTAAAAGTTAAACTACCTTGTTTCAATGCTGCATTCTTAAATGTTAGAGAAAAATAGTGAGTGCTAAAGAGTGAGTGGGTCAAATTCAATCAATCATGACTTTATCTAGGCATAAGGTATGAATATTTGTGTGATGAATTAAACTGGAGCAGGGGTTAGATTAGCATTTTGTAGTGCAAGCTATTTTTCATTTTTAAGAAGTTATGCTTTTAAAAAGTGATGGGGACAAAATCTGCCATTTCAATAAGTGGTGTCCATCTAATACTGCTACTAAACACCAAAAGGCAATTTCACTTTCTTTAAAAGAGCAACTTAACGCCCGTTTTAGCTTGAACAGGATTCACAATCTTAAAAAATGCAAACCTGGTCCAAATCCAGTCACACACAGTCACCCTCCATCGCTGCTGCTGCTGAAATGAACAAGACCAACAGGTATTGTGATTAAGTGATTAATATTATTTTCTCACTTAGAAATTGTTCTTATTGTTATTGTTAAAGGATAGGGTTGCATTTTGTCTTAAAATCATAGTCAGGTCCCCACATGAACATCGAAACAGTTTTTGACTGTAATTATCCTGCTCCTCCTGCAGAAATAATTACTGCAAGCAAAACAATTTTGATGTTCATCAAGGCACCACACTGTTGTTTCGAGACAGACTTGAAAAAATGTGAACCTGTCCTTCAGGTTGACCTTGATCTTCCCTTATCCTTGCCAAACAGTGTTTTTAACTTGAGCAAACCTTAACCATAGACGTGGTTGATTGTAAAACACTCATCATGGATGTTCTTGATTTGTTTCGACCTTTAGTAAGGCTGTGTCACAAATAATCTCAGCCCAATTATATGCCTACCACCTTTTTGTAGTTTTCAATCAAAGCTTTTTTCCAGTTAACATATCTGGATCCTCATACACAGAGCAGAACATCTTATCAGTGAGGAGGAGGATAGAGAGAAGGAGGTGCAGCAGGTCCAGGGGGAATTAAAGGCCGAGAAGTCAATGAAGAGAACCGGATCTCACATAAGACCAGATCAAAGCTTTAAAAACTGAAAGGTCTCATATTGTAGAATGTTATATTTATTTATATTTTATTATAAAACAGGTCAAGGTCCTTTATGAGTGCTGTGCAGCTATCAAAATGCTAAAAAATGCAGAAATGCCCACAGCCCGTATTTAGAAACTGTACCTTCAAAATAAACCATCACGCCTTCTGTAAGGTTGTGATGTCGTAACAAATACAGTCACCACACTCGGCCATGCCCTCCAAAAATGTGGGTGGTGCCTGCTCAGGACTGTGAGAGCTGACCAATCAGAGAAGAGTGTTTTTTGAGGTGGAGGGCCTTAAAGTGACAGAGGTGATGCAGCAATGGGCAGTATGAAAGAAATAATGTGTTGTTTGAACACTTAAAGCATGTAAATATTCTCTACGAGACACCTTAAATAAAAGTATGAACCTGGAAATGAGCATAATATGGGACCTTTCCTTTTCTTGAAACATGAGACTAAATAAACACTAGAAACAGACACAATGGTTTGTCTGTCAAAACCAATCCAACATCTGTCACAGCGTTGGTTGGGAAAAGGTCACAGTCATCAACGAGGAGTCAGTGAACGGCTGGAGAAGGGAGATCAAGGAGGACATTGATTGACAGCAGTTATACACAGCCACTTATGATGACATGTGAGCTCCTCAGTTCACTGATGAAGGCTGCAGGATGTGGTAGAAAACCCAGAAAAGCTATTAAATGGACCTTTCATCATTGATTCTTTTGTAACACAGACCTGCTTTAATGTTGAGCTGATGGATGGGACTGGCTGAGCAGGTTCAGGTTTACTTATCAGTTTTTTCCTAGCTTTATGTCTGCAGTCTGCAGTTGGCATCAAACAACAAAAAATATGAATTTATATATCTTCAGATGCAGCTCTGTGGTCCAGGAGGGCCGCAGTTTGAAAAATACCATTGAAGCTGCTCTAAATTTTGGCTTACCGCATGACTTTCCATATTGATCCAGCCCAGAATTATTTCATCTTGTGCTAAGGAAAACATATTTTTTGGTTCCCCAATGTTTCAGGCAGCAGTGAAATGTAGAGTAGATTGTGTTTGGTTTCCCTGGCTCTGACTCAGCTTCTTGATGTAAGGGGATTTAAAAAATAGCACAATCAGGAAGGCACGTCTGCAGAAATGAATAATTTAATTAGAACAGTGGTGCAGCCTGTTATGATAGCACCTTACCTTTCACTACAGGATGCCAGACTGTCTTTTCTTCAGTGTAACATAATCAAATATACACATAACATAATCAAACACTCACTTTGGCAGCAGTGGAAGAAGAACAGCTTCATACTTTCATTTAAGGTGTCTACTAGAAAATGCTTAGTCGCTTAAATCTTAAAAAAAAAACACACATTTTTTCCCCCTTCCTCATACTGTCCTCTATTCACCCTCAGTCTGAACGCTCTGTCTTACCTCCTGTCTCTTTAAGGCCCTTCTCTCCTGAAAACCCCAGTCTGCTGTGATTGGTCAGCTCTCACAGGCCTGAGAAAGCTCCACCCATTGTGTTTCTGCATCAGCTCTGCCGGTGTCTTTACAAACGCAGCTGTGCTGAGGGTGGTGACCATTTACTTGTGACATCATAAAGTTACAGAAGTCCTGACAGCTTGTTTAAAGGTGCAGTTTCTTAATACGAGTTGTACATATTTCTCCTTGGATTGGGCCATTTTGATACTTTTACAGTATTAATTTCGCACATAGACCTGCTTTAAAATCAGAAAAGACATGGGAATTTCACACACAACAATAAGGGACCTTTAAATAGAATTAGCAGTGCCACCATGTAGAAATACTTTGTTGCAAGTAAAGGTCCTGCATTCAAAATGTTATGTAAACAGGAACTTGAGCTGATCAGTACAATGTTTCTATTACAGTACATGCCAATGAACAATGCTAAACGTCCTTCCATTTCACCTGCATCATCGCGACGCGTTACCTGAAACATGTTTATTGGTCCTGTGCAGCCCAGCGCATTCTGGTTGTTCTAGGTTTTTTACACTTTGAGCAAAAGGGAATACCACAGCCCCTTTTCTCTGTTTTCTCTGGTCATGTACCACCAATTTCAAAAATATTTGTCTTCCACTGCATAGACAGCCCAGTTTTATGCAGGGGCCAACTTTTCAGAAGAGAAATCCATCTTCAAGTAAAAGTTGTAATAGTTGAAATTGTGAAGTGTACCTTTAAGAAATACTGGATTGCTTACATGTAGTTAAGTTAACATGAGCAACGTCACCCGACAGCATCTTGTTTTTCTTTGTATTAGCTGAACAGCCCTCTTGCCATAGACGGATGCATATTATTGATCTCCTCTTTCTTTTGCCCCTCAACTCAAGAGTAACGCTCGGGTTACATGTGGCCACTGTTCTGTTCATGCATGATAGAATAATAGCCGTACAACTGAGCTTTGCAAGGTTGTTGTGTTAGTAATAAATGACGAGCATTGGGGAAACCCCAGACACGTGTGGCTGTGTGTTCTGGGCTAACTTTACTGTCTTCTGCTACGCTCTCAAAGTTACACTAACCGAGGCACACGGACCAAAATGCTGAAGCATCAAAAGTTCCAAAAGTTAAAGTATTCATTATGCAGAATGGCTCGTTTCAGAGTAATATATATATAATATCGCTTGATTATAAATTATTGATGCATTGAAGCAATATAATGTAGAAATTGGCATTTTGTGCGATTTGGCACGCCCCACAGTTCCTGAATGCAACACTACTGTTGTAAAATACAAATCCCAGGTCTGTAACAAGTTCTCAGACGTAGTATAGGTGCCAGTATTACGTCATAACAACGTTATGTGTTGAAAACATGTATGTTGAAAACATGTATGCCACGCTGTCACTTTTAATGCCAGCCTTCAACTGTTCTTAGAGAACTACTCTCTGTTGCTTTAAGGATTCATCTGCTGTTCATCATTTGCTTATATCCCTGACCCTAACAGCCATTGCTCCGTTCCTTATATTAATAATAATTATCTTTCTATTCTTTCTGCATATCGGGCACTACCTAACCTAAGGGAATTTTCCAGCATTTGAAAATAGATTTTAAAACATGCTCCAGGTGCTGGGTATGTCTTAGTGACTAAGAAATGGGGAAGCAGTAAGAGAAGTAGAGAAGGGTTTTTTTGTTTTTGTCGATTTGCCTCCAGAATACATTCAAGCAATGTCAGCCATGAAAAATTCAGCCTGTTCTCATGTGTAATGATACCTCTGCTGTGTGTGTGTGTGTGTGTGTGTGTGTGTGTGTGTGTGTGTGCGCGTGTGTGGCTGTGTGTGATGCCCCTGTATCCACATTACTTCTGTTTGTACAGCTGAAGGGAGACAAGGACAGCGGGGACTTACTTGAATTTTGGAAAGTTTCCCCCAAAGAATATTAGGTCAGAGGAAGAGGAGGAGGGGGAGCAGTGGGAGATAAGGATGTTGCCACGGGGGATCTTTTAGCCAAAGAACATTTTCTATCATAGCCTCTTAGTACAGGAAGAGAAGAGTCACTGTAATATGGTACATCATTTGACTGTATACAGCACTATCTAAACGGAGAATTGAATTTGTCAGCTAATGTTTGCTCCTTCTGTCTATGTGTGTGTGTGTCTTCACAGCCGTGCTACGAGCGGGTAAAGGATTGGCTGAACGAGAACCTGGTGGCACTTTGGATCTTTGCTCTATGCACAGCACTTACCCAGGTAATTACAGCTTTTTAAGTTGTGTGAATCCGTTTTTTCAGCAGTCATTAACCTAGTCCTTGATATCTGCAGCCTCAGACAGAGAGGCTCTTACTTTGTGATAAATAAACCTAATACTTATACAGTGTCCTCTGCATTTAGCACTTAACTCTGGATTTCTCTGGACAGCAGGAGCCCATATAAGCCTCTTGTGTTACCACTGAAGACCACATAGGAGGGTTTGACTTTCCATAAAATTCTTTTATCTGCTCTCCAGCCAAGTGTTACGTGATACGCTTCCACAATCCGAGAGGAGAAATGTCATGCAAGGCTTCTGTGACGCTGCAGGCTCATTTTTAGTCACCAGTTAGATTCTCTATGCCCCCTTTTTTGGAAATCCTACATGCAGCAAAATTAAAAACCAGAAAGATGAAATCTCTCCCAGACTTATCTCAAATATCTGTGATGTTTGCCAGTTGACTCAAAGCGTTACATAATACACAGAATTATACAATTATGCTTTACGCTCAGGCAGGGAAGGCGAATTAAAGTGTCTTTATGTAACTTTTAAAAATAGAAATAAGGAGAATGAATATTTAGTTCAGTACATTAAGGGCCTTAGCTGCTGCAGCCTGGTCTGGTCTGGTATGTTTTTATGATGGCTGATGTCAGCAAGCCTTATGTAGAATGATATCTAACTGACATCACTGAGTCAGCTCATTGACTCAAGATCTTGTTCTGCCAAACTCAGTGTCAATCATCTTTTGACTTCTCTACTTGTGCTATTGTTGTGCTACATTACTTTTTAGCGTCAGTCATTATTTAGTAATTATCACCTGTTGGCTTGTTTTGCAGCTGCAACAAATACAGTTAATTTTTGTTGTATTTTAAAGACTTGCACACCCAAACTGTAGACTTTTGTGACTCTAATAAGATGATGATTAAAAAAGGCTACTTCAGAGCTTTTTAGGGTTAGAAAAATGGGTAATGAAACAGGAAATAGGGATAGGAAAGTAACGACTATAATATATATGGATGTTCTTAGGCATTAATCCAAATATATCCTTAAAATTAAAGAAAAATGGGGAATAGAAAGTTCAAATAAATGCAGGCATACCTCATTATAGCTGGAGCATGAAACTGAAATGAAAAGTAGTTATGTCTCAGGACAACATATAGACAAAAGTCTGTTAAAAGTTAAAAGTCTGTAATTAAATGGAGTTGATATTGCCTGCAGTCAATAGGGAAAAAAATGAAATGAAGAAGACAGGAGTGGGCCGTCCTACACAATCCACACACCGAGCTTCATGGGATCTTTTAACTACAGTGTCATGATTAGAGGTGTGGGGCCACTGACCAGGCTGCTGTATTTATCATGTTGAGAGTGAGAATGGGCTTGAAAATCTCATCCTTACAGGAAGTTTGGGTTGGATCTATGTCATTCAGTTTATACTGTCTATGTCTTCTCCATTTTAAAATGTCCGTATTTGCATATCTGTCTATAGTGAAACACCAGAACCTGAATAAAAACTCTTCCTCTGCCTCTTTTCAGTTGGCAAAAAACAAAACTGCATCACAGCCAGTGTCTGGGCAAAAGTGGGACACACAGCCAAGCTGACCATTTCACGATCGTGACAGCAGCTGTGTATTCAGTTATATTGACATTGAAAATTATTGATCCAGACAGAAAGTTGTCTAAACTTTGTTACCACACAGCCTCCACCTGTGACTGGGCAGCTACAGAAACAACCAGTCAACCGGTCGCTCAGGCAAGGAAGGCAAATTAGTAGGCAAATTAAATCAGAATAATGTGATCTAGGACCTTATAGGCAGCTCTGAGCATGCAGAGCTCTATATGTGATCATAAGAAAATTAAATTGGACTCTGAATTTGATGGGGAGTGAATGGAGAGCAATCAAAATCGCTGTCACGTGGGACCTTTAGGAGGACCCGGTCAACAGTTAACAGCAGGACCTTGGTCCACTTGTAAACAGTCCAGGGAAGATTTGCTGAGGCAGGAGAAAAGGGAGTTCAAGTAATCAAGACGGGACCATATAAAAGCATGAATTAACATTTCAATCTCCGCCTGAGACACTGTGGGCCTGAGCTAATGTTTCTTAACTGGAAAAAAGAGTGAATCAGCAACTAAACAAGCAGAGTTCTCATTTGCAATTATTTACTAACACACAGCCCCTAAAACGACCTAGGCTGGCTTACAGCCCCTCAAGTGTTTTACTATTATTTATTTATTTATATTTTTTTAAATAAAGAAATACACAAAAAATAACTAACCAGGCATGATTGTGGTGATTGCCAGCTCTTTTTACACTCTGAAACAGGGTTGACAGGCATACAGTCAACATATTATGGATATTATTCCTTTAATTTCTGATGTGGTAAATTTGTTATAACCGGTCCACATCAGATCCACAATCCATCATTGGCCTACAAGTTATTTTTAGCATGACAAGAACCCACACTGTCTTGGAGGGCAACAATATTGACATTTCATTTCTATGTGTGCGGGTATTTTGTCTTTTGTTTGTTTGAAACTTCTTTTTTAGTTTGTTAGTTAGCTTATTGTAAAGTTAAACTACCCACCGAGCAACAAAAAACTCTACAATGGTGCATCTGACGCCATGGCTGGATATTAAAAGGCACTTTAGATATAAAGACAGTGAAAACTGATTGAAAAATTATAAGTTACTTGCTTCTAAGTTACCGTTGAAGACCCGTCTCTTTTCTAAGTGTTATTGTGCTTGAATCTTTAATGTATAAATTGTTTTTGGTTGTAATGTTGGTGTCGCATTCATCTCTTGACCTTTCAAACTTTTGTTCTAACCCAGATTTTGAAAAGTGCTGTACAAATACTTACTTAGTAAAAATGTATGTAATGTTATACACACATTTTGACTAACCTCATGTCAAATCACAGTAGAGTGGTATTTAAATGGTAAAGCTTGAAAAACACTGTCAGAAAGCTTTTTGATGTTATCCACTCACTCCAATCTGTGCGATATCTACTCAATTCTGTGTGGCTGCTCTCCCTATTGTTATCCAAGGAAGAAACATAATGAGA
The DNA here is from genome assembly GCF_040436345.1 of Pagrus major. Classification (NCBI taxonomy): domain Eukaryota; kingdom Metazoa; phylum Chordata; class Actinopteri; order Spariformes; family Sparidae; genus Pagrus; species Pagrus major. The sequence continues at coordinate 3,499,385 of NC_133218.1, read as the reverse complement.
TTTGGGTATAACAGTGTGACAGAATGAATGTTTCTGGCATTTATTGTCAAACAGATGTACATTATGTTACTGAGAGTGAGCCAAACACGCAGAAGAGTTCCTTCTCATTTCACTGTGACTTTACACATGGACATCTGAACCCATTAACGTGTGATTCTTTGTTTTATTCCTTGTGTCCGTGCAGATCCTGGGCCTGGTCTTCTCCATGACGATGTTCTGTCAGTCAGTGAAAGTAGAGACCTTCTACGCCTAGTGGTCGACCTCTGTGCCGTTCAGCACACTTTGATTGTTTCTCATCTGAGAGGGACAAATATAGACCCACCCTCCTCTTCCTCCTCCCCCTCCTCCTTTTCCATACAGACTCTTCTTTCCAACCTTCGTCCTCTCTGTGACATTCCCTCTCGGGTGTCACCACTTCACAATTTTTCTGCTAACTATCAAGAAGCACAGTGTCAGTGTAATTACCTGAGTTGGTTCCTATGGTTTGCTATGTGTCAAAAGCTAATTTCTGTGATACATTTTATGAAGAAGCAGTATTATGAACATGTATAAAACAAGTGTAACCCTTTTTGTTTATTTTTTAAAGATGTTTTTTGTTTTAAATTATTTTATGGTTTGTATGTGTTTTCAAAATCAGAGCTACAGTCGGGAAAAGTGCACAGTGTGAAGTGCTGCAAGTGCATGTCTCCTGCCATGGTGTGTATTAAATGTTCTGGCTCGACTAAAAGAAGCACGTCATCCTGTCATTTCTCCACCCGGAAACGCTGAAGGGTTTTATGTGTAATCCTTCTGCATTTATGTCTGACACCCTGGATGACAAACATGAGTGACACGGTGGGACATTTTCCAGGAAGCGGCATGTAAAACCGTTTATGTGGTGTCTCTGTTGAGCCATGCTGGAGTCATGAAAATATTTTGCAGCACCTAACCAATCAGGCTTTATGCAGATATATCTAATGTAACAAACTGCAGCTTCATGCACACGTGACTTCACTGAGACTACAATAAGAAGATTCTGTCAGAGGAATTTAAATGTAGCAGGATCCTTCAGACTGGCCTGCAGCGATTTCCCCCGCAGCACTAATCACAGCTCCAATGACAAAGATTCATCTGCAGTCTTTGAAGCTTCCTCTGGCCCTTTTGTGACTCTTTAAGTTCTTTTTTTTGTTTTGTTCCTACCTTGGGCCGTCAAGTATAATCCAGGCTATGAGTACACTAGAGACACACTTTGATTAAATATCCCCAGAGGAGAAATGCTTTAAGAGCTGCAGTTTTAAGGTCCAAGCACTGCAGGTGCTGGAACTCTTTTTGCATTTGTTAGGATTTTTCTTCCTTTGCTTCATTTCTTTCGAGACAATCTGGACTTGAGAGTGCAAGAGTCCCAGAGCAATTAAAATCTGTGGAAATGTTTCAAATCTGTCCCTGTAGTCAGCCAAAGAAATTGCAAACATCAGTCAGTAGGTGGAGCTATGACAGGACATATTACATTTACATTTTTTTCTTCCCAACACAAGATATATCCTGCCAGTCCTGAGAACTGTGCTGAAAAGTAAAGAGTGGCTCCACAGTTGTGTTAAAGGAAACATATTATGGTCATTTTCAGGTTCATAATTTTATTCTGAATGTTACTGCTAGAATAGGTTTACATACTTTAACACTCAAAAAACACATCAGTTTTCTCATAATGTCCAGTGCTGCAGCTCTGTATGAAAAGCTCTATTTTAGCTCCTGTCTCTTTAAGATCCCCCCTCCTGAATACCCACTCTGCTCTGATTGGTCAGCTCACACATGCCTGAGCCAGGACCGCTAACAACAACAGAGCAGCTGTACTAAATCAATTCTTACTTGCCAAACTCGAACAGTCACAGAATTAAAGGCAGGACTACTGACGAGGCGTTTCAGGAGCAGTGTTTTCTGTGAGAGACAGGAGCTTCCGTTCGTGCGGACTTTGACCTTTTTTCAACTTTCAAGGTCTTTTACATACACAAGAACATATGAAACAATAATGGAAAGGGAAAATAAAAATAAAAAAGCATAATAGGCCATCACACAACTGATACTGACAGCACTAAACTGGCAGTAAAGTAAAATAACACAGACTTTCATGCTGCAACTTGGTGTTCAGAACACAACAAAGATTTCACACAATCTTAAAACTAAACTGACAGTATTGAATCATCAGTGTCACTAAATGAGTGGTTTTTAGCTGCGGAGTGCTCATCACTGTTGACTGAAAACATGATGTGACAAGTCCTTTGCAAAAATGTGGCTGTTGAGCTATTAATCCTACAAATAGCCTCTGATGTATTACTGTTGCATTTGAGTCAAAGACATCAGCATCCATTTTTCTGATTCCAGTTTATCTTTGAAAAGCTCATTCATCAACACTTACCACTGTTCTGAAGGTACTTCAAGGATCTTCAAACACTCTTCTGACCAAGGTTATCATATTTAACTAAAACTAAACTAAAAACTAAGACTAGGTGTGAAAAAGCATTTTTGTTTAACTGAAACAAAACAAGTTGTCTGTTTGTTTAGAGATAAAACTTCCCATAAAACATCTTTAACACGTCTCTTAAGTTGTGCCAATTTTTCCTAATTCAACCAAAGATGGCAGAAAAGATCTATATCCTTACCCAATATTTTAGTTGTGTTATAAAAAAAGAGCAAGGTCATGTGTCATTTCACATTTCTCACCAATGATCTCTTTAGGAAATGCAGTCACATCTTAAGAGACGGGTCAAAAACCTTTTAATGCGCAACAGTCTTTTAGTCTTTTAAGGATACTAGAAATATCTTTAGAGTGTTGTTGAACCGCTTTCTGGGTTTTTCAAAGATCCCCAAATGTTTATTTCTTGTTTGGAAAATGTAATGAGAGACACAGACTGGGACCTAGTTTTGAACTCAACTGAATAAAAGAGGTTGAACCAGCAACAAGCTGAACTCACCACAGAAATTAAGACAGTCACTACTATTGTACATAATGCAACTGAATAAAATGTAAAGTAAATTAGTTTCCACCTCTGGCTGCAACAACTAAACTCAAATGTTTTGTGTGGGAACAACAGCTTGTCACATGGATGAACTAGCAGAACTAAATATTCCATTTATTCTAATATAAAACACTCACTGGTAGCATATGCTGAAAGCATTTATCAGACTTTCTGTGGCATCCACTTTTTTGAGCCCACTGAGCAGGAACATTAGAGTCCTTCCCATTAAAGACTTCCTCTGGCTGAGCTGGCTGATTTCTGTTGGCTCACAGCTCACAAGAATAGCATAAAAATACTGATAGGGCTCTCCAGAACATTGTGGTGTGATTGTACCAAATGAATCCAACTCTGATTATATGATGGGTTATTTTTACTGCGTATACAGCGACGTGTTACACTCCTGTGTGCATCATATGGTCCTGCATTTAGAACTGTTTTCAAAAATTGCCATAAAGGTCCAGTGTGTGGCATTGAGGGGGTTTTAGAGGCAGAAATTGAATATGATATTCTTAATAATGTTTTCATTTACATATAATCAACTGAAACCAAGAATCATTATGGTTTCGTTACCTTAGAATGAGCCTATTATATCTACAGAACGAGCAGCATGGATCTAATACGTGAAATCTAGATACAGCATCAGAGACTGAGCCTTGAACTAAATATGAAAGTCCAACTTCCTGGGTAAAAACAAGGAACCTAAAAAGAAGGGGTTGTTATGTCACTGAATCTTGCTTTGGTGCCAGACTGTGGTGACTGCTGTATTGAAGTCTATGGGAGATGCATGGAGAAACACACTAAAGTCAACATATCTACGTCATATGACTTCTGATGAAGACATGAAAGAACACACAGGAACAGGTTTTTGGGTTTTTTTTCAAAATGATTTACAGGGTCTAATAATATTGTGACCAAACAGGGCAGGTCCAATCAAATACTGCTAATGAGACTGCAATTACACTGCGAACAGGAGCCTTTCCCAAACGAAATCACTAACTAACTCACTCACCTACTCTCTGGAGTGTGTTCCGGCACTGTACATAAGTGTCTTGCACCATGCTTCATAGTGTCCCAATCAGAACAACTTTGCGGGGGGCTGAATCTCAGCCCAGCATGCCCAGTGCATGGGAGGCAGGGTACACAGACATGGCTTACATACAGAGAGACACCACACTCACCCTCACATACACACATTTTTATTTATACAGTATATTTCTGCTGAATTGAGTCATTCAGCACCAGGTTTTACTCACAGCATATTTCAACAACTGCCTCCGTTTTTCTGGAAGCTGCCAAAGTCACCAGTGAGAATGTCGTGCAAAACCTTTCTCTTAATGAAAAATGTAATACATACACGTATACGAGGGGTCAGAGCACAGCTGGTTGTATTCTATAATGTGGGAATAGATTTGCAATTTTGAAAAAACAAATATCAACTGTAGGTTTGGCTGATGGGTCTGGACCCTTGGTTCCGCCACAGTAATATCTGCAAGATTATATTTTCGTTTTCTTCTATCTTAACACACCCCAACAATATATCCTTCCTGCTGAGATGTAGTTTGAAAATGCCAAGACAGATGTAGACTATTTCCTCAGCCTCCATTACACCAAACCAAATACCACCGGCTTTTCACATATTGATTTTGAGCGTCCGGTCAGATATAACCTATGGACTTTTATACCTTTGCTTTCATGCACTGTTTCTGTGTTCTTATTAACGTATAAGTCAAGTTTATGTGTACAGCCCTTGAAATGGAGTTAGAGTCTCGAAAGGCTTAATGGTGGCTGCATTATGAAACAATAAATGAAAACAATAAATGAAAAAGACAGTCCATAAGCTCAGGCCTTCCATAACAGCAAGAAAAAAACCCCACCAAAGCCTTGTTACACAGTGGAGCCACAGTTAGGTTGTCTCTTCGACTTAAACTTGGAAAAGAAGCAGGAAGACAAATGTGCATAAGCTTTCCACAGCACAGCAGCATATATTGTACACTACAGTATGAACACATGCCAGCATCTGGGATCCCAGCAGCAGCTATGAAACAGAAAATCAGATACTCTGGTCATGAAAATTAGCTTGGAATACCTCTGGTACCACAGGTTGGTGACCTTTAAAATGCACTGGAAATTATTTGCAGAGCATATGGTGTAGTTGAAATGTGAGGGTACATGTTGGCCTAGATTAAGGTTTATAAATACATTATAAAAAATGTTGCCTATCGTGTACAGGCCCAGGGGCTCAAGGAGTCAGGAGGCCCACAACACTAAACAACCACAAAGAGACACAAAATGACCACAAAGAGATCCACACGAAGAGGTGCAAAGTGATCACAAAGAGATGCAAAATTACAACCAGGAGACACAAAATGACCACAAGGGGCCAACGTTATCACAAATACATGCAAACAAGCACAAAAAGACATTAAATTATGATCAAGAGGCACAAAACACCCACAAAGACGCAAAAGTACTACAGAGACATACAAAAACAAAGCGAAACAAAACGACCACAAAGAAATGAAAAATGACCACAAATAGACGCAAAGGACCACAAAGAGACACAAAATTATGAGATGCAAGCAGCTAAAAAAGGGGCAAAATGAACACAAACAACACAGACAACCACCAAGAGTCAAAAAATAGCACCAAGAAACACAAAATGACCACAGAGACCAAAGTAAACACAACGAGAAATAAAATGACCGCAAAGATGCAAATGACCAGACAAAGACATACAGACATGAATAAAAGACACAAAACAACCACAAAGAAACATACTTACAACAAAGATACACACGACAACAAAGAGATGCAAAATTACTGCACAGCGATGCAAAGTGACCACAAAGAGATGTAAACTGAGCGCAGAGGGAGACACAACTACAAGAACAGACACAGATTTACCACCCAGAGTGACAAAATGACGACTACTACCAGACAAAGTGACCTCAACTACAAAGAAACACACAACCACAAAGAGACACCTACAAAGAGATGCAACATTACCACAAGAAAAGGCTCAATAACTACTTGACAATGCAAAATCAACAAGGGGGGCCTGATACATGTCTGTGCCCAGGGACAGGTTGTTTCATGATCCATGGATTGAAATAAATGAACTATGTCAAGAGTGTCAAAACTATTGCAATTATCTTATCAACATGCAAAAGACTGCAAACCCCTCACACACAAGATAAGACGCATGTTTGGCTCCATTAGCCTGGGAGACGTGGTTGCTTATGTAGGAGATACACTAATAATAAACACAATTTATCAATCACTGGGATTAATAAAACACTCGTTAATGGGGCACCACCTCCGATGTTTTATCTATTTGAATAATCCGGAGGTAATTAATCAAATTCGACTGGACAAGTTTAACTTGTATCAATTCTAATCAATTTCATATCAATTTATTCATCTCATATATGAAGCAGTGAGATTCTACACATATCCATCGGTTCTCCACATTAAAACAAACCTGCACAGACAACGACGCACGGTTAAATATGTTTATTGACTAAATAAATCAAGGTGAATAAATGAAAGGATGATTCAAACAAACAATAATGATAACATAAGATGTAGAGACTAAATGATCATGGTAATGAATGAATGGAGATGAGCGGATGGTAAAGTCACGAGTCTGGGAAGCATTCAAAGATTACTATAGTAATTTTGACACTAACGAGACCTAACCGGATTTCTTATTAATTAAAGATTACTATGAATCAAAAGAAAAGAGACACCACCAACTCAAGAACATGCGTGTGACTCCAGCAGTGTGCGTGGGTGTTTAGCCTACTTTGCCTGAAGACTGGGAGACGTTCAACACTTTGGACCTCTCCGGAGCTGATAGCTTGACCTCGGCTTGAGGTGTCGGTCCAGGAGAAGGAGCTGAGTCGCGGATCGTCTGCAGCTTGAAGATGCCGCTCGAGCCGGATGGATGTCGCAGCTCGTCCGGTCTCCCAGTGGGTTTCTCTCGTCCAGGTGTCGGAGGGAGAGCGCAGTCTGTCCAGTACCCGGCAGGAAGGTCCCGGTCCACTGCCCAGCGGGATGGCACCGCTTGTGAGCGTTGGGGGCGAGCCGGTCTTGGCTTGGCAAATGTCTATTGTTGCAAACCGTCACACGGTTTGTTGATGCAGGCAATTACTGCACAAAGCTGGTTGTTGTAATAAAAAGTCTTCTTCTTGCCTGAAGTGGTGACTCTGAACTTTTGATCGAACTAATTCAACTTTCTTGACGAAAATAACTAGAGAATAACGCTGGCCTGGCGAGTCCTCAGTTATTACTCAAAACAAGACGAATTAAGTCAAATTAACTTCTACTGAGTGAAATAACGATACTTAACAAAACGAAAGCACTTAGAATTAGTGCGTCCTCAAATTAGAAGATTGAGGTAAAAATCGCACGTGGTCAATTGTGCGGAGATTTCTGCCTAAGAGCGTGTCGCAAAAATACAAAAGGTAAAGGTTTAAAGTAAAGCTAAGAAAAATTTAGAAGAAGAGAAATTTTAAAAAGAGGTTACAGCAAGAGATTACAGCAAGAGCGTACAGCAAGAGAGCGAGTGAGCAGTTGTCTCTTGGTATTTGTAGTCCATATCAGCAGGCGGTTCCTAAGGGGCGGGCTTACGGTTATTACTGTGTATCATATCAATCGTCTACACTTACGAAACTTTGAATTAAATTAAACCGATTTAATGTTTCGCGATCGTGCTTCACCTTTCTCAGGACCTTACCATGGCAAAATAAATGGACTTAATGAAATAATATGACCTGATTAAATTCGCTGAACGAATAAAAGAAATTAACACTGGATCAAACATGAAAACACTTAAAGATACAGTAGAACTGATAGAATCTGACCACATATATAAGCATTTCTTATAGTTCTAATACCTGTAAATGAAGAAACATATTACAGACTTTTAATCAGGAAAACGTATTAAAACATAGATATCTTGAAAGTTTAATTTCTTTGTACCCGGACTCACCACTGGAGGGCACTGTGGTTCCACCAAACACATGACACAATTAAACATTAAATTTGATTTTAGCCAAATTTCATCACAGAGAAACGGGAGAAAGATCAGTTTTATGAGCTTCTCTTACTGACCCTTAATCTGTTGGAATTAAGAGAATGAGATCCTGACTTAATGGTTAATTAGAAATGGTCTGAAATCTGGAGGAACACAGAGACCATTTGGTGTGGAATGTGGTCACGGATAAGGAACCAGATGAGTCGTAATTCAGACCTGAAGTGTTTGCATAGAACAAGTCAGAAGGTTTCCAGTGTTCTCTTAAAAGCTAATGTGTGCTTTAGAAGTTAGAGGTGAGGAGAGAGACACAGGTAAAGAGAGAGATACTCTAAAACAAAGAAAGAAAAACATTTGATGTGAGTTAATTTACATATATAAAGACTCTGTATTGACACCTTCCGATGGCCAGTTGTCCCTCCTGGTAAGCTTCACAGAGGCCTCCCCATGACCTGTGAAAGAGGATATGTGTGCTTGCAAGGGAGAGGAGGTTCATCCAAAGGCTTTGAGTTGTAAATTAATTAAAAGTGTCTTCATACGAAGTATTTACAACCAAGAAAAACACTGTCCTCTCTGCCAGGCGATAAGATGGAGCCTCTCTTCCTGTAGAGTTGCTTCAAACTTAAAAACAGAGGTGATAAGAAACACAGGGCCTCACATCAAAGATATAAAGGAACACAGCCATGTGCTCCTACATATCCCCCACTTCGATCTGAATGACCGTAGTAGCGGGAACTTTGGATCGATGAAGTCATGATGTCCATCGTCGAGGAAACTGAACTGGTACACTTCATGTTCAGAGTTGGTGTTTGTCTTTATCATGTGCTGAGGTCTATTATATAACAAAAATCGTATATATATCAAAAGAAAAGAGAGAAGCCGATAATAATACTGACGACCCTAACTCTTCCTAAGGGTTAATAAGAGGTGCTAATCTTATAGGGTTACAGGGCCTATACTAAAGTTAGTAACTGTCGTCAACTAACTGTAAAAGGGTCGCTATCACTAACTGATCACTGCACTCGAGTAAGAGTGTTTGCTCTAACTGAGTGTCTGTGGAGAAATTTAGATTTCTTGATTTTGCTTTCCCGTTGATTTGTGTCCAAATGATGGAGCTAAATTTTCAATGTATAGGATAACGTTCTCTGGTGATGGTGGGTAAAATTTCCTTCACCAGAAACAGTGGGATAAGATGCAGAAGAATCTTATCTATGGCTGAGCTGTTCACTGAGGATCCAATGTCTCTCGGCGTGTCTGCCATAATGAACTGACAGGTTGTGTGTGAGGATAATCAACCGACATGACCGAAAGGAGAATGATTACTCACGTAAATATTTATTACACTGTTCATATAGATGTACATTTCTGCTTATTTTCTCAGACCGAATGGGAGCAGCTGTAACACAAGCAATATCCCTTCTGGGATCACTAAAGTATTTCTGATTCTAATTCTGACTATAGCAAGGCGAGTTTTTATTCAGAGCTTCACTGTGGGTTTCGACCACCAAAATGATGCTCTACAACGACTGGCTTATGTTTGTAGCACCTGCTGTTGTTGGTTGATCTGTGCTCTGATGTCTGGGATTTCAGCTTGTAGTTCACATCTATAGCGATTTGACTGTGAATAAGCTGATAACATGGACTGCAGAAAATCCAAAATTAAACAAAATATTCTTACAACAATAGCTTTTCAGGAGCCCCCCAATGAATTGTTCAGGTCTGCACCGAACTATTCGTTTCTGATTGAGTGACAGTGAACTTCCACAACTGCTGCAACCTGTAAGTCGAGTCTGTCAGCTTGACAAACACTTTCTTTGTGTGTAGACGACAGCTGGTGATCAACAGTTTGGTTTGTTCCTCGCGAACAATCTCAGAGTTTTGGTTTTGATTCTACTCTATCAATTTATTATACACTTTGGACTAAAGGGCAAACGTGTTAGATTAACCCCCACTTTGAATCAATGAGTTTGGGTGAATCAAATGACTGTATTTAGTTAAGCAGGTTAATTTAGCAGGTTAATTTACAAAGCCTGTTTCTCAATTCAACTTTTATAAACGACTGGAACAACAGTGACCTTTGTTGGCAACAAAAAAAAATTCTACTCGCGATGGGCACTTTCAGGTGCTTTAAGGGTTTTATCCTTATTTATGACCTAATAGAGAAGTTTGCATCCCTGTCAAGTCCCATGGGGTTTTTGTGCGGATTCATCTGGTTGCGATGGACCAACTTAAGAGTCTGCTCTTCCTGACCTTTGTTTACTTTGATCTTTTGGGGCAGAAGCTTACGGGCAAGCCTTCTGGTGTCTTGGTTGTCTTTTCTCGTCAGGGGAGCAGAGGTGTAGTACCACCTTTTGTCCCCCACTTGGATTTTATCATGGGACACTTTTTGGTCATAGTAGGCTCTGTGGCCCCTTCGTGGGAAGGAAGCTCTGGGACGCAGGTTTGACAGTTGGACCTGACGGCAAATCGAGCAGTCTTTGATGTAGTTTGCTACATCTTCCTGCATGTGTGGCCAATAGGCTACTTGTTGGAGTGCCTGATATGTTGCTTTGGCTCCTCTATGTCCTGCGTGTGGAGAGTTATGGGCCTGCATTAGCATCACCCCCCTGTGGCTCTGAGGCTCCACGAACGCATGTGAAGTGAGAGCGTCGGAGACACGTACAAGGAGGTTTTCGACAATGCGCAGGGAAGTGTGTGCGTCATCCAAGTGTTTCAAGTCAGGACCAGAGCGTCTCAGTTCTGAAGAGTTGGCAGGAGCATTGGCTACTGCCTGAGCTTGAGTGACGACACCAACCCCAAGGGTGGGAGGGTTGGGAAGAGATTCAGGATTGAATTGCCAGGGAGTTTCATCAAAGGCACCAGGTGCCAAGACATCTGGCTCAAGTACATAGCCCTGAGTTTCAGTGGGATGTGGAAGATCTATAGGCAGTGGTTGGTGGACCTGTGCCCAAATCTTCAAGCGTTTGAAGTCAATCAGTGGCTCAAATCGGTTGAGGAGATCTTTACCGATGAGAAGAGGGATGGAATCAAAGGGGGACACGTACACAGGGTGGACGAGGTTCATTGATCCCATAGTGAAGTTAATAAATGCCCTAGTGGTCAAGGTAGTACCTGTGGGCGAATATGGTTGGACTTCAAGTGAGCAGTGTTGCAGCTTTAAGTTCCTGTTGGATTGGTGTGCCATTGTTCGCAGTTTGTTGAAAAGCGTTGGTGACATCAGGGTGACGTCTGCACCTGTGTCAAGGAGTGCTTCATGTTCAAGCTCGTTTTCAAGTGTAGCAGATAGGTAGAGCTTGCGTGCAACCCCCCTTTCTTTAAGATTGCCTAAGAACCGTTGAAAAGGTGGTTCAACCTGAAAGATTGACGGGGCTTCATCAGGAGGAGTCTTGTTTGAGTCTAGCTGAACCACTAAGATTGCACTAGAGTCTGGCTGTTTACGCCCTTGGTCTGATTGCTCAGGTGTGCCATTCTTGGCCATTGGGACCTGGTCCTGAGGCAATGCATGTTCAGGTTCAGTGGGATCCATGTACGACTCCTCTTTCACCACCACATTGGGTTGGTTGGATGAGGGTTTTGGAGAGGAAGTTGCTGGATTCTCAGGAGTTGTCAAGCGAGCAACTACTGAGAGGAGGTCAGCTTTTTCTCTATCTCCTTTGTACACATGTTCAATCACACGTTTAATAGCGTCAAGGTCTTTCTTGCTCATACCTGATTGATTCAACTTATCAGGGTTGATTGGTTCAGCATTTTCGTCTGTTGCTTCCTCATCAGATGGGTTTTCATGTTGCCCATTTCTGGACGGATAGCTTTGAGACCCACGTCTGTCATGTTTTCTACCGTTATAAGTTTGACGGTTTTTCCATTGGTCTGATTGGGATTTGTTTCGGTGGGAGTCAGAAAAGTGACGTTTTGCACCAAATCGTGGTTGGTACTGACTTCTGTCAGACCGAGAGGTTTGTGGATACCTTCGACCTGAATCAGGTTGGTGAAATGAAGGGTTTTTCTGCTCTGTTGGAGGTTGGTAAGGTTGAGAAGGGGGTGTGGTTGACTCACATGGTTTGACACCCGGAACTCCTTCCAACTCCAGAGGCAAAGACTCTGTGGAAATACTCAAGATATTTGTTTCAGTGGATTTGACCATTGTTTGTCTTTGTTTAGCAAAACCTTTTGTGGCCAGTTCACGTAGTTGTCGACTAGTGAGGGTTTCTGGACATGCCATGACACCAAGATGATGGCTAGTCGTGGGGTGGAGGTTTTGTACGAACAGTGACTTGAAGTGTAGTTCTTCCTCCATTTCTGTCTCATTCTTGGGTCCAAAATAGGCTTCATGAAGCCTCTCATAGTACTCTTGAGGGGATTCTTGTCTTCCCTGTTTGACAGCTAAAGCGGCAGTTAGACCTGTCTTTGTAGTGTAGCTTTTAAATTCATCCATCAATGCTTTGCTGAGGGCTTCATAGCTCTCTTTGACACGGCGAGGTTGTCGCTCGATGAATTTGCTGACTCTCTGATTAGAGGTGACTCTAATTAGGTAGATTTTGTCATCTACTGTGGCATCTGGGAATCTCCTCAGATAGAACTCTATGTCTTTTAGATAAGCGCTGGTGTCGTGAGTGCCACCAGGCTTGGGTTCGAAACGGTTTATGTTTCGAGCCATTTTATCTAGGTCCCTGTCGGAGGGACTTCGCGAATAGTGCGCGCTTGAACGAGGGGGATGTTGAGGAGAGTTAGACCTTTTATTTTGGTCATGTAGGTCCCTGTCAGTCCGATTGCGGACAGCAGGGCCTATGGGCGACAAAGATCGCGGCGAGGATACGCCTATTTGAGCGTCTCTGTGGAATCTGCTCTCTCTTCTTTCCTCACGGGAGCTTGCATTTGCAGGCGTTCTTTGGAATGAACTATACTCAAGAGAATGTTCTAATCCCCTTTTAACCTCATTGAGCTCTGCCTCTTTCTTCATCTGTTCAAGATGGGATTTGTCAGCTTGGGCTTTGGCCTCTTCTAGTGCCTGTTGCATGTCTTGGAGACGTTTCCTGTCACTTTCTCTGGCCCTGTCCCAGACTTTGAGCTTACTTTTTAGATCCTTATTTTTTTCGGTTGCTTCTTCAAGGTCTTTGTTAGCATTTTTAAGATCTTCAGTTACTTCTCCAAGCTCATATTCCTTTTTATCTAGCTCTAGCCCTTGGGCTTTTAGGACCTGTTTTAGCTCTAAGTTTTCACTGAGCAGTGTAGCTTGTTCATGCTCTTGTGCTTTGACTTGAGACTCCAGTTGTTTATTGTAGTCTTTTGCTTTAGCTAAAGATTCCTCTGACTCAGTTAAGGACTCCCTTGCTTCGGTTAAAGCATGCACTGTCTTAGTTAAAGACTCCTCTGCTTTAGTTAAGGATTCCTCCATTTCCTCATGTTGCTTTTTAAGAGCTCTGTGGTTTTCTTTTCTGACCCTCATTTCAGCTACAGCTTTGTCTAGCAATCCATCTCTATGTTTTTGTTGCGCAGCCATAACAACGATCATGCTCCCTAACATTTTCTCTCTGGTTTTTCCTTGCATTGGTTCGGTTAGGGATTGGCATATTAGCGCGGTCATTATATTTTGTAGTTCATTAGGGTCGGCCTTCTGGATTTCGTCTACGTATCCTGGCAGCAAATTTGTTGTGAGCTCCTTTATTACTGCATCTTGTTCGGCTAGGGGATTCAAAGTTGCGGCTAGTGAACCGCCAGGACCCCCTGATTCGGTCATTGTTTAAGTTTGTTTTGAAAGGGAAAAAAAAAAAAATTTTATTAAAATTTATTTATTTAATTTTAAATTTTTTTCTATTTATTTTATTTGGGCTTTAAATGTTTAATTGTTTTCAATTAGAGGTAGGATTCACCTTTATTTGAATTAACTTGTGCAGTTCAAAACAAGTAAGCGTTTGGATTTTAAAGGATCTAACAGCTAATGTGTTAACAACAAAAACTAAAGTATTTGATCTAACTGTGGCTTTCGATTGAAACTACTTGGATGTGTAGTTATCAGCTTAATTATTTGACTTGCATGAGCATAGCATATCAGAGTCAGATTTCAAGTAATACACTAAAAATAAAATTTTTAATTGACTTGGATTGAAATTGTTGAATCTGGTTAAAGTTGTCAAATTGGTAATTTACAGCTAAATTAACTTTTATTTATCTGAATAATGAGACACGTTAATTTACTATGGTAGTTATTGCAGTATTACAAGTTTCCAATAATACAATTTAGCAAGTATATGTGTGAAAAAAAAAACTTTTGTTTATTAAAGCTGAAGGATCAAATTCAGTTAGCCAAGTTAGCCAGCAGAGTATGCTATTTAGTCGTATTTGTTGTTAACAGAATCAGCCACCATGGGTGTTGTCACAAATTTGATAGTCACAGATTTGGTCATTAGAGGAAGCTATCACAAAATAAAATCTTTTACCGAATCGTCCTACAGAGGGCACTATTACAAATTTAGGAGTTTTAATAGAGTCGAGCAACAGAGGGCGCTAGTACAAATTTAATAGAGTCGAGCACTAGGGGCGCTGTCTCGGAATTGAATTTTAACAAGGCTACCTGAAGAAGAGTCTAGAGGAGGGACTTTTTAGCTCCGCCCACTGATATACCCCCTTGTTTTAGCAGGATTTAGCTCAGTGGTGATTTGGGCTCTGAAACGTTCACTTCTCAGCTGTGGGAAAAGGCAGCAATTGGTTTCACTTTTCACACAAGCAGAATCTGGGCGCAGCGGCCGGCACTGATTTCTTATCACAGACAGTTTTCAGCACATCAGAAAACATTCAACCAGCAACTAGCATTGCATTCATTTACTTATGTTTTCACCATTTGAGCTGATAGAGGTTTTCTGCCCTCCTTTACACAGCCAAATATACTGTCTTTGATCGGATGGTTGCCACAGCAACCGATCTTGATACTACGGGAGTAAAACAATTAAAAACCTCTCACTGTTTGCACAGCTGTTTTCTGTTTAGGTAGCTAATCTAAGTCAGAAAACACGAGGGTCTGAGCAAGTTACAAATATCTCCGGAACATCGCGGCAAATAAAGACTGTCTCAAGATGAGTTTCTAAGCTTTGGCACAGCGCAACAGCTTAAGATTCATCAAACCGGTTAAATTTAGAAGTGTGCAGCGACACTTATGCATGCAAATAAATCACAGACCTGGTTCAACACAGCGTCTGTACACGAAACATTAACGCACGGCGGCGTTTAACAACTCTTTAACTCACAGATCTGGTGATTACAGCGCAGAATCTGTACACGAAACATTAACGCACGGCGGCGTTTAACAACTCTTTAAATCATGGATCTGGTACAACGCAGCATCTACACATTAATTTCCAACATGCGGCGATGTTGAACGCTTCTTTATCATACACGGATCTGGTTACAACGCAGCATCCATACAAATTAATTTCATATTAAGCAGCGCGATCACAGCTCGGCGGAGTTTATGCTCACACACGATTCAGGGTATATACAGTCAAGAATATAAAGTTAAGTATCGCATTAATCACTCAGTGGACAGCTAAACAACGTTAAACAGCTTGGGTTTTGATTTTAAAACCGATGTTTGTCTGTACACATCAATTTAATGCAGAGAACTGTGGTTTTAGGTGGCCTCGCACGGACGGCACCATAATAATATGTAGGAGATACACTAATAATAAACACAATTTATCAATCACTGGGATTAATAAAACACTCGTTAATGGGGCACCACCTCCGATGTTTTATCTATTTGAATAATCCGGAGGTAATTAATCAAATTCGACTGGACAAGTTTAACTTGTATCAATTCTAATCAATTTCATATCAATTTATTCATCTCATATATGAAGCAGTGAGATTCTACACATATCCATCGGTTCTCCACATTAAAACAAACCTGCACAGACAACGACGCACGGTTAAATATGTTTATTGACTAAATAAATCAAGGTGAATAAATGAAAGGATGATTCAAACAAACAATAATGATAACATAAGATGTAGAGACTAAATGATCATGGTAATGAATGAATGGAGATGAGCGGATGGTAAAGTCACGAGTCTGGGAAGCATTCAAAGATTACTATAGTAATTTTGACACTAACGAGACCTAACCGGATTTCTTATTAATTAAAGATTACTATGAATCAAAAGAAAAGAGACACCACCAACTCAAGAACATGCGTGTGACTCCAGCAGTGTGCGTGGGTGTTTAGCCTACTTTGCCTGAAGACTGGGAGACGTTCAACACTTTGGACCTCTCCGGAGCTGATAGCTTGACCTCGGCTTGAGGTGTCGGTCCAGGAGAAGGAGCTGAGTCGCGGATCGTCTGCAGCTTGAAGATGCCGCTCGAGCCGGATGGATGTCGCAGCTCGTCCGGTCTCCCAGTGGGTTTCTCTCGTCCAGGTGTCGGAGGGAGAGCGCAGTCTGTCCAGTACCCGGCAGGAAGGTCCCGGTCCACTGCCCAGCGGGATGGCACCGCTTGTGAGCGTTGGGGGCGAGCCGGTCTTGGCTTGGCAAATGTCTATTGTTGCAAACCGTCACACGGTTTGTTGATGCAGGCAATTACTGCACAAAGCTGGTTGTTGTAATAAAAAGTCTTCTTCTTGCCTGAAGTGGTGACTCTGAACTTTTGATCGAACTAATTCAACTTTCTTGACGAAAATAACTAGAGAATAACGCTGGCCTGGCGAGTCCTCAGTTATTACTCAAAACAAGACGAATTAAGTCAAATTAACTTCTACTGAGTGAAATAACGATACTTAACAAAACGAAAGCACTTAGAATTAGTGCGTCCTCAAATTAGAAGATTGAGGTAAAAATCGCACGTGGTCAATTGTGCGGAGATTTCTGCCTAAGAGCGTGTCGCAAAAATACAAAAGGTAAAGGTTTAAAGTAAAGCTAAGAAAAATTTAGAAGAAGAGAAATTTTAAAAAGAGGTTACAGCAAGAGATTACAGCAAGAGCGTACAGCAAGAGAGCGAGTGAGCAGTTGTCTCTTGGTATTTGTAGTCCATATCAGCAGGCGGTTCCTAAGGGGCGGGCTTACGGTTATTACTGTGTATCATATCAATCGTCTACACTTACGAAACTTTGAATTAAATTAAACCGATTTAATGTTTCGCGATCGTGCTTCACCTTTCTCAGGACCTTACCATGGCAAAATAAATGGACTTAATGAAATAATATGACCTGATTAAATTCGCTGAACGAATAAAAGAAATTAACACTGGATCAAACATGAAAACACTTAAAGATACAGTAGAACTGATAGAATCTGACCACATATATAAGCATTTCTTATAGTTCTAATACCTGTAAATGAAGAAACATATTACAGACTTTTAATCAGGAAAACGTATTAAAACATAGATATCTTGAAAGTTTAATTTCTTTGTACCCGGACTCACCACTGGAGGGCACTGTGGTTCCACCAAACACATGACACAATTAAACATTAAATTTGATTTTAGCCAAATTTCATCACAGAGAAACGGGAGAAAGATCAGTTTTATGAGCTTCTCTTACTGACCCTTAATCTGTTGGAATTAAGAGAATGAGATCCTGACTTAATGGTTAATTAGAAATGGTCTGAAATCTGGAGGAACACAGAGACCATTTGGTGTGGAATGTGGTCACGGATAAGGAACCAGATGAGTCGTAATTCAGACCTGAAGTGTTTGCATAGAACAAGTCAGAAGGTTTCCAGTGTTCTCTTAAAAGCTAATGTGTGCTTTAGAAGTTAGAGGTGAGGAGAGAGACACAGGTAAAGAGAGAGATACTCTAAAACAAAGAAAGAAAAACATTTGATGTGAGTTAATTTACATATATAAAGACTCTGTATTGACACCTTCCGATGGCCAGTTGTCCCTCCTGGTAAGCTTCACAGAGGCCTCCCCATGACCTGTGAAAGAGGATATGTGTGCTTGCAAGGGAGAGGAGGTTCATCCAAAGGCTTTGAGTTGTAAATTAATTAAAAGTGTCTTCATACGAAGTATTTACAACCAAGAAAAACACTGTCCTCTCTGCCAGGCGATAAGATGGAGCCTCTCTTCCTGTAGAGTTGCTTCAAACTTAAAAACAGAGGTGATAAGAAACACAGGGCCTCACACCAAAGATATAAAGGAACACAGCCATGTGCTCCTACACTTACAACACAGAAAACTCTCTCCAAAGCCCGGCATCTCCCTCTGTTGCCTCTTGAATTCACCTCACCGCTCCAGCAGATCTCTGTTTCCTTTCCCCTTGTCTAATGCATTATTCATTCCCATGTTCAGGGGCTTTCTCCCATCTTGTGCTTGATCAATAAAACATACCTGTGTGCTTGCTCCCTCACCTCTCCATCCTCTCGTCTTGTTCCCGAAGCCAAACCGTGAGCCCATGCTGAGCTGATGAAACAGCATAGATGGATGGCCTTTTCAAACTGGGAGAAAATGACTACAATTCAGGCCATCTCTCGTCTGCGTGAGTTGTGTCTCTAATTTAGGTAGTGTGAGGAAGTCACTGTATTTGTCACTGGCTTAGAGTTTACCCCCTAAATCCAGCGGAAGTGTCCCCTCGAAAAACGCTACAAAAGACCGTCCGTGTGTGTGAACAATAATATTTTATCACCACAGGATAACCGACCCTCCATTAAGCTCCAGACTGACAAAGATTTTCTAAAAAGGGATTTTATTCTATTGAATCACTCTTCTCTTACACAGGAAAAAAAAATATATATATATTTTTTGTACCGCTCATTGTCGAGTCTTCATGGTCTATACTCCACTTGACTGTCTCTATTCATTATGCGGACTTTGCTGGAGAACAAAGGGTCATGTACACCAATTGTTGAATGTGCCTATTATGTTTGAGCTTAATGATGACTTGAACTGATGAAAACCCTCGAAGACATTTGCAACAGAAAGAAAATTGCCACTTGATACCATGGCTGGCATATAAGATGTTACATCATTTTGACACTAAAGCAGAGGATTCTAACTCATAAAGCTTCACTGACAGCTGAATTGATTTAACCTCCAAAGTAAGAAGTCAACCAAACATTACACCTCAGGGTGATTTTCATTCCTCCAGCCTCCACTCTTCTGGGAAAGCTTTGCAAGGTCTTGCCGAATGATGGGCAACTTTACCAAGCAGGCAAACAGTCCAAGTTCTGGTTGCTGCACTTTACTCAGGCCGTCCACATCAGAAAAACAGCCATCAACTGTGAAAGCAGCTTATTATGACCCGTATTTACTTTTCCTGTTAGGCAGCGACCTCTAGTGGCTGTAGCAATTGTAACGGCAGCAAAGGAGGAAACAACAAGTCTATAGGAAAGCAGTCAGGGATGGGTGGTTAGGAGACCGCTGTTTGTTAAATGTAAGTTATTACATTATGTAACTGAAGTTACGTACACAACATACAATCAATGTTACGGGCACAACAAAACACACAGTTGGCTCTACCTTGTGACCAGCAACATATTAAAAAGGATGTCGTACCCGAGTACAAGTATGCAAAAGAAAGTCAATGTTTATTTAAAAATAATCCCAAAATTAACAAAAACTATGGGAGAGTCAGAACTTCCCTCCCTAAACTAAGAAAAGAGTCAGTAAACTAAACTAACAAACAAAGCTGCGAAAACAGGACTACCAGACCTCCAGCCTCAAAAGAAAAGTCGAAGAGAGAGCTCCTTCGTCCAACCTCCCTTCAATATGGGGCAGGCTAACTGCCTGATGAGGAGCACCTGAGAGAAGGGGAAGAAAACAGAGGAGAAGACACTGAAGCGGGGAACGCGTAACAGTAGGTATGTTAGTAACTGAATTAACTAGTAATGTAGTTATTTTAACCCAAACTATGATGCTGTTCTTAAACCTAACCAAGTCATTTTCTTGCCTAAATCTAATCAAACTGCGAGCGTGTGATGACGGTCCAGTGTGCCTGTCGCTGGCACCTTGCAAGGGTCATGTTGTTTTGGGAACTGCTGGCAATCGACCGATTCAGTCGTTAGGTAAGAGGATATGTTGACTTTACTTGAGGTAACGGTAAGATCATCATGAAGTAATGATAGATTACTTAGTTGCTTCCTAAGTCCTGCCCATTTTCACTCCAATAATGGTCCATTAAAAGTTGAGCAAGCTTAGTACCCAGATGAACTTTGGTCAACTTAACTGTTTCCTGTTGAACTTATATTTGCTTTGTGCTAAGTTTGTCTATATTGAAAAGAAAAACCACCTAACAAGATGGTTGAAGGATGTTGCTGGGGAACCTCTAAAAGCAGCACGAGACAACCTGACTGAGTGGAAGGGGTTCTGTGACAAATTTTGCCTGATGTAACTACATCAACAAAGACCACTACATTTGTCCAAAAATAACAATTACATTATACTGATTCCAAGATCTTTACAGAAACATCACATTGTCTATAGTCACATCTTAGGTTAGCTAATGTTGGCAAAACGTTAACTAACTGGCTAGCTAACATAGAGCCTAATAGTTAACACCATGTTCTGTAGTCAGGAATATATACATAGTGTACTTTACTGATCCCAAGAGGGTGAAAAGAAGACATACCCGGCAATGCAGGAGCAATGCTGACTGATCATCTTGTCATCCTTTGTCTCAATTTCGTGTCTTTTTGCCGTGTTCATATAACTTCACATGTGAATTTTCTGTTGCGTACTGTAGTCCTTGCTGTCAGTTTCTTGAAGCTATATTGCCTGACTCCCAGAAACTATCGACTTAACACTAAACGGGACTGACATCGCCATGTTTGTTATTGTCAAGCTGTATGACAGATTGACTATATAGGATCTTAGGTGGCAGCAACCACTTCAGGGTGTCGGGTCAGGACACAGGGAAGTGCAGAATGAAGGACAGAGCCAGCAATAAAGTTCAACCTTTTATGAATTCGAGTAGGTGGGTGTGTGGTTTCTGCAATGTTAAACCCAACAATACAGATTGATTAGAAATAAGGTACACTTAACATAAAAATATACTGAGTTCGATATACACTATATCTCTAATCAGATAACAACTACAGCTCCAAATGATTTAGGAACTTAAATCATTATTAATCAATAAACAGAGAATGAGCATTGATATGCAAAAGATTAGCAGTACAGTAGCCTAGCATAAGGCACTCAGGCTATGGCTAGTTAGCAGCTAATTGTTTGACACTCATTAGCAACTAAGTGTTTATCACATAATGAAATCTGATGGCAAAAACTACTGCAGTCATCAGTTGACTCATGAATAGAACAGAAATATCAACATAGTGTAACATATGAATACAACAACATAACTCACGGCTCAATGGACGCACACACTGTAGACACACGGAGGGACAGTTCAGCCGATATCTGCTCCGAGCTGAGCAGTACGTATGTGGTGCGTTCAAGGACCTCAGCAGTGTAGGAATTCACATGCACAACAATTATCAACAAACTTAAAGGAATAATGCTCAGAGGGACGACCTTTTGTACAGCCGCCCCCAAATTTGGTGTGCAAATTTGACACTGCTAGAGCACTTCGCTAGGTCTTGGTAACATCCTGGGGCAGAGCAGGTAGCTTGATGAGTCGTACCACTGGGCGGGTATAGGTCCGGTCTTTGACTTGGACGACCGCGGTTCTCACCCGACCATCAGCTCCAGGTATGACGGTTTTCACTGTTCCTACTTGCCAGAGAGCTCTTGGAGTTTGCTGGTCAACGATGAGAACCACAGTTCCGACAGTAATGTCTTCCTTCTCGGTCTGCCATTTCTGCCGTGCTTGTAAAGTGGGTAGGAAGTGCCTTATGAAGTGCTTCCAGAAATGGTCAGACAGGACTTGGGTGTGTCTCCATCTCTTGCGACTGAGCAGTTCCGATTCTGGGTAGACCACCTGTGGCAGAGAACTGTCTGGCCGCCCCACCAACAAGGAGTTGGGTGTGACAGGATCCGGGTCTGCGATGTCTGTGGAGACGTAACCCAAAGGCCTGGAGTTGAGGATACTCTCTACCTCCAACAAGACGGTCCTCAGCACCTCCTCCGACACAGTCTGAGCTCCCAATGTGGTGCGCAGGGCTGCCTTCACGGATCGCACCTCTCGTTCCCATGACCCGCCAAAGTGGGGAGCGTTGGGGGGGTTGAAACGGAACCAGATCTGTTCTGTTGCCAGTTGTTCTCGGAGAACTGGTTCCATGGCTTTGAAAGCTTCATGCAGTTCCTTACTTCCACCCTTAAAGTTGGTGCCTTGATCCGATAGGAGCTCAAAAGGCTTTCCTCGACGAGCTATAAACCGTCGGAGCGACATCAGGAATGAATCGGTGTCCATGTTCGCCACCAGATCTAGGTGGACTGCCCGAGTGGTGAGACACTTGAAAACGATGCCCCACCTTTTCTCATTGCGTCGTCCTACTTTGATGAGCATAGGGCCGAAGCAGTCCATCCCGGTTGAGTAGAAGGCAGGTCGGAAGAGCCTCAGACTTGAGGGGGGCAGATCTGCCATTCTTGGGACTGCTGGTTGCCCTCTCCACTTCTTACACTCAGGACAGTGGTGTTGATATTTCCTCACTGCTTCTCTACCTCTCAGAATCCAGTACTTTCTGCGGAGCTCCGCGAAGACACGTTCAGCTCCAGGATGATGCAGCTGCGCGTCACAGTGCTGAATTAGGAGCTTTGTGACTGGGTGAGAGGGGTCCAGAAGAACTGGATGCAGAACTTCAGAGCTTAGGCTATCACACCTACGGAGTCTACCTCCCACTCTGATCAGGTCGGAAGACTCGTCGTACTCAGGAGCGAGGGTAAGTAGTCGGCTGCTGGATGGGATGGCCTTCCCAGCTTTCAGTAGTGCAAACTCTCCTTGGAAGCTCTCCATCTGAGCATGGCTCAGTAGGGCCAGCTCTGCCTTCTGAAAGTCATCAGCAGTAGTATGGCCGGTGGTAGCGGCCGCCCCATGCAGCGACTGCGTGGTGGCTTTCAGGAGTTCCTGGTAAGTGTTGAACTGGTGTATGTCGGGTATTGCTGGACTGGTTGACCCTGTCAACAGGCCGCAGAACACTGTCTTCCTCAGCTCCTCTACTTCCTCTGCAGGGTTTCCCGCCGGTGCCTTTGGCCAGTGGTTAGCCTGCAGTTGAAGAAACGGTGGCCCTCGGCTCCAGCGATTCTCTCCAGCCAGCTGAGCCAGTGTCTTCCCTCTCGTGATGTCGTCGGCGGGGTTTGTTCCAGAGTCAACATAGCGCCAGGATGCTGGGTCGGAGAGCTCTTGTATTTCTGTGACTCTGGTTCCCACGAACACTTTATACCGGCATGAGTCCGAATGGAGCCAGTTGAGCACTGTAGTCGAGTCTGTCCAATACACCACCTCCTGGATATCGATAGTGAGCTCCTTCTTCAAGACCGAAGCCAACTGTGCTCCTGTTAGAGCTCCGCACAGTTCCAGCCTGGGGATTGAGAGTTGCTTCTTGGGTGCCACTCTTGACCTCGCAGCCAAGAAGGCAACAAGGACTTGTCCTTCACCTCTGTCGGTGCGCAGATAAGCTACGGACCCATACGCGCGCTCGGAAGCATCGCAGAACACATGAATGCTCCGTATGCTGCTGCTGCAGTCCAAACTTGGGTCGGTGTAGCATCTTGGCAGGGTTATTTGCGACAGCTGGGACAGTTCACTTTCCCACAGCCGCCAGGCTTGAAGCAGGTCTTCTGGTAGGTGGGGATCGTCCCATCCCCGTTTCTTGTTCCAGAGGTGTTGCACGATGACCTTGGCTCTGGTTGTGTATGGGATAAGGAACCCAAGTGGGTCGTACTGCTGGGCAAGCAGCCGATAGATGTTGCGCATAGTCGGCTCTGGACTTTCACTTTGGTGACGCTTGTACCGCAGTGTGTCGGACTTGCACTGCCATACGAGTCCTAGAGTGCGCTCTTGAGGATCGGCTGACTCTTGGGAGAACCAGAGTACACTGCTCTCTGACTGAGACTCCACAGGTAAGTGGCCAATGACTGTAGGGACATTACTAGCCCATTGTCGCAGTTCGAATCCACCTTCCATGAGGAGAGACTGCAGGCGGTCCACCAACTTCTTAGCTTGCACTTCCGAGGGGAGACTCTGCAAACAGTTGTCGACGTAGAAATTACGTTCCACGGACAGACGCGCATCCTCTTCCGGCTCGGTGTGCTTCTGGACATGGGACTGAAGTGCAAAGACAGCGCAGCACGGGCTGCATGTAGTCCCAAAGGGGAGGACTTGCCATTTGTAGACAGTAGGTTTCTCGTCTACCTTCATGTCTCGCCACAGGAAACAGAGGAAGGGTTTGTCCTCTTCCAGCAGACGGACCTGGTGGAACATCCCCTTCACGTCGCTAGTAATGGCGACTGGGTGTTCCCTGAACCTGAGGAGGACTCCCAACAGGGTAGCTCCGAGTGTGGGCCCTGGCAAGAGGTGGTCGTTAAGGCTCTGACCCTCGAACGTGAAGGAGCAATTGAAGACTATCCTGTCTTTACCATTGTGGCGCACCATGTGGTGCGGGATGAACCACGAATGGTTGCTCTTTGCAGCCTCTGCAGGTGACACAGGTGTGACGTAGCCAGCGTCAAGAAGTTTGTGGATCTCCTTGGAGTAGGTCGCCGCCCTTTCTGGTTCTCTGGCTAGCCGCTTCTCTGTCCCACGTAGCTGAGCCAAGACAGCCTCCTGTGTAGCACGGAGCGGAGGAAGATTCTCCTTCCACAGCAACGGAGTGGCGTAGCGACTCACTCCATCCACTGTAACCCTGATTGTCTTCTCCTCAAGCCTTCGGACGGCCTCAGCATCTTGTCTGGACCTGGTAATTAGCCGCTCACTCCTATACGGTAAGGTATCCATTTGCCACAGTCTCTCGACATGGCTGAAGAGCTCGGCTTCTGGTGAGGAGCAGGAAGTGAAAAGACACTGCTGTGGTGTTAACCGGTGACGCAGGAATCTTGAGGGACCTTGTAGGGCCCATCCGAGTCTGGTGCGCACCGCAGCAGGTCCACCAGGGGGACCCAGGCGTACTGGCTCCACTGGAGTGATAAGATGTGGATTATCTGACCCAATGAGCAGCAGTGGCTGGACCTCCCTCATCTCCGGCAGTGGCAGGTCCTTAAGATGACGGTACCTCTCCTGTAGAGCTTTCACTGGGTAAGTATGGCGAGCGAGACCAAGTTCCTTGGCGGTGAAGGCTCTATGGATCTGGAAGGACTTGCCAGGTTGTGATGCAGGAGCTACAGAGAATGAAACAGTGGCGCCATGGATAGTGCAAACCTCTTGCCGGATGGTGCGGAGTGCTAGGTCTTCAGGTTCCCCTTGAAGCCCCAAGCGATCAGCTGCCTCACGTAGGAGGATGGTACGCTCCGAACCATCGTCCAATATAGCGTAGGTCTCAATCATCTTGGCACCACTCTTGAGAATGACACGACTCAACTTGAGTAGAACCTGGCTGCTGCTGGTTGGTCGATCTACATAAAGCGTCTCGGAGGTGGAACTTACCAAGCAGGCGCTTTCTTCAGTGGAGCTGGACTTAGCAGATGCTGGTGCAATTTGGTTGGTGTTGACTTCGTGAAGAACCTCAAGGTGCCGTCGTTCGCACTGTTTGCACTTCGCTTTGAGGTTACACTTGGCCGCTTGGTGCTCACGGCCGCATTTCCAGCACCTTTTGTTTGACTTGATCCACTCTGTTTTCTGTTCCCTAGACAAGAGTTTGAAGTTACTGCACTGATTCATGTAGTGCTGCACAGTGTCGCATAATGGGCAGTACTTCTTCGGTTTCTCCTGTATGGCAGTCATGTCTTTCTCTGCTGACTTTCCCTTCTGTTCACTACTGTGTAGAATAGTCGTAGTCCTATGAGCCTTGTACTCAGGACACCTCTCCTTCCGTGGAGCTGGTTTCTCTCTGTCTGAGTGGTCACAGTACTGGTCTCCGATCAGCTGGACACGCACCTCATACTCAAGCCACTCAGCCAGGTCTAGCAGTGTTGGTATAGGAGTGTGGATGGGGTTCACAAATCTCTGGAAGTTGGCTCTTAGGTCGTATGGCAACTTGGCTAAGAGGCGAGATACGTGTGAGCCGCACCTCAACTCCGTCCGACCCTGTTCTCCCAACTGATGCAACATACCAACTAGTGCACGAACCTGGAGAGCGAATGTCTTGAAGGATCTGATGTCACCACTCCTGATGTTAGGTCCATCCATGAGTTTGGTGATCCTCTTCAAGGCCAGATGTTGAGGTTGACCGTACATCTCGGTAAGTGCTCTCATGGTGTCACTAAATGGGTATGGACTGTTGCTGTATGAATCAGCGATGAGCAGTGCTTCTTCACACTTGAGGTGATCGGTCAATATCTGAAACTTGAAGTGCTCTGGAGCCTCAAGTGGGAGTATGTTGTCCAAAGCTAACTTCAGTCTTGCAAACTCACGTGGGTCCTCATGCACAAGATCAGGGATCGTTGGTTGGGGTCCACGATAGGTCTCTGCTGGTGGGCATCTGATGAAGGGTGCAGGCGTCGGAGGCCACTCGGCTGATTGCAGGCGATCAGGTGAGTACCTACGTGGATCACCGGGGTAGCGGTTATCCCATGGCCTGTACTGATCAGTATGACTATAATAGCCATGTCCATGAGCAGGACGGTAGCGACTGTCATGGCGATCAGGAGAAGGGTCTGTGTGATCTTGTCTGTAATGGTCATCATCATAGCGGGCTCTCGGACTAGGCAGTCTATGGGATCTGGCAGGCTGACTGTAGCTGCTGACATGCCGATCATAAATATCATCAACCTGGGGATGATACCTACTGTCATGTTGTTTGATCGTAGCACTATGATGAGGGCGGTGACTGTCCATAAGCTGACTGTAAACAGCACCAGGTGTAGAGTACGAAGTGCGTTGCTCTTGATAGAGTTGCTGCGACTGTCCCTCAGCGGTTGAATGTTGAGGTGGAGGAAGCTTCTCACCCTTTGTTGTGGTTGGGGGGAAATCTTGAGATTTAGGGGATGACTCACCGGAAGATGATGATGACTGTGCTGCGCCCTTGCTTTGTAACCCTGCTCCCTTTAGACTGCTAGTGAGCTCCTCTATCTCGTCATGCTGACTGTCGTGTTGGTGTGAAGACTTCTCGCTGACTGGCACCTTTATGGCACTCTCAGGCTGATGTGGGTCCTCGTGACCTCTGGATGGCACCAGCTTACTAGCGTGCGCAGGTGTTGATGTCGTCTCGTCCGCACGCAGTCTGGACTGTGACATGGCGTGTTGTGGGGCTAGTACAGGAGAGCTAGAGATTACCTCTGTAAGGCGTTGCACATCTCGTCGCAGTTGGTCATGTTCCTCTTTCATATTATGAATGTACTGAAGAACCTCAGGAGAAGTAGTCTGTCTGGCCTGCTCATCATATGGGAGGCGGCGGTGCTTAGCGGGGTAACCCACCTCATAGTCCTCGAGATATGGTGGCAGTTGGCTGCGTCGGCGCGGGCGATCAGACTCTCTGTATAGGTCTCTCTCTTCCATGCTGAACAGGTAAGGCTGAAGTAGTTGCTCCGATCCGGCTCGAAGGACCAAAATTGTATGACAGATTGACTATATAGGATCTTAGGTGGCAGCAACCACTTCAGGGTGTCGGGTCAGGACACAGGGAAGTGCAGAATGAAGGACAGAGCCAGCAATAAAGTTCAACCTTTTATGAATTCGAGTAGGTGGGTGTGTGGTTTCTGCAATGTTAAACACAACAATACAGATTGATTAGAAATAAGGTACACTTAACATAAAAATATACTGAGTTCGATATACACTATATCTCTAATCAGATAACAACTACAGCT
This sequence comes from Pagrus major, assembly GCF_040436345.1. Taxonomy (NCBI): domain Eukaryota; kingdom Metazoa; phylum Chordata; class Actinopteri; order Spariformes; family Sparidae; genus Pagrus; species Pagrus major. The sequence continues at coordinate 3,471,577 of NC_133218.1, read as the reverse complement.
CCAAATGATTTAGGAACTTAAATCATTATTAATCAATAAACAGAGAATGAGCATTGATATGCAAAAGATTAGCAGTACAGTAGCCTAGCATAAGGCACTCAGGCTATGGCTAGTTAGCGGCTAATTGTTTGACACTCATTAGCAACTAAGTGTTTATCACATAATGAAATCTGATGGCAAAAACTACTGCAGTCATCAGTTGACTCATGAATAGAACAGAAATATCAACATAGTGTAACATATGAATACAACAACATAACTCACGGCTCAATGGACGCACACACTGTAGACACACGGAGGGACAGTTCAGCCGATATCTGCTCCGAGCTGAGCAGTACGTATGTGGTGCGTTCAAGGACCTCAGCAGTGTAGGAATTCACATGCACAACAATTATCAACAAACTTAAAGGAATAATGCTCAGAGGGACAACCTTTTGTACACAAGCTATAACAGCGACTAAGGAGGGCAGGACTTTGGATCGATCAGTTACTCATTATATGTAGCACTTTATCTGAGGAGGCACAAAAAGACTAACTAATATTTCAGTAATTAGTAACTAATGAGTCGTTCTTAGTTTTCAGCTTTTTTAGAGTTAATCAGGAACAACTCACGAAGACCGTATGAAGATTTACAGATATTTATGAACTAATTATTATCCAATGATCCATTGATAAAGTATCTTCCAACTCATTATCTGCAGTACTACAGAGCTCTCCATTTAATTTATTTCAGAGTTATTTAAGAACTCCTTCTTAACAATTGGCAGGTTCTGACTGATTATTTCCTCAGTGGTTCCTTATTAGCTACTCACAGTTTTGTGAACTGTTTTGTAAAGTGTTGCCTCTTTATTTTAATGCTTTACCCACTTCAGCTCTTGGCAGTCTTGTTCTGTGAGCTGGTGTGGCCCTGAATGCTTCACAGCTGAGCTGTGACTGCTAGACGTTTTCATTTTTCAATAAATTGGCAAAATGGGGAAATTTGGCAGATGCAGCAGATCTGATTCATTGGACAGACGGAGACTTATGACAGTGTGAGGTTGGAAGTTAGAGAGCTTTTCAGGACAACTCATACCACTGCAAATGTGTGTCAATAGCCCTTTTTCAAAGCAGGCAGTTTGGCTTGTCAAAGCACAGAAAGCACAGGTGGAGCTGTTAACCTTCAAAATGACTGCATATCATTTCTGGCTTCGTTCCAGGGTCTTTGTATTGTGCATGCTAATGCCGGCTCACTGGCATGGTTTATTGGAACATTCGATTGAACTGAGCCATTTTTGTTTAATGCACCTGTTAGCAATGGCAGTGGCTGAGCCAGCTAAACCTTCTAATTACAAAGAGTGGCCTCCATATCGAGGCCATACAGTGTATCTTGGTATACAATAGAATAAAACAGTTTGGCTGTAGGCTTCGGATTCATAAAAGAAACATCTCAGGTTTCAAAATCAAGGGCATAGATATATCTCTCTGATAATTCAGATCTTAATGGTGATCCTCTGAATTTTAACCTTTAGTTTGAAGTTAGTGAACAAAAAGTTTGTGCTTGCTTGGTTTGACTTCACACCGAGCGTGTTACACTGAAAGGTCGCACTTGGCTGCCTCCCCTGCATGTGGCCATCCATCAAACTCTGGCTGGGTTTGTTTAAATCTCCACCAATCACCTGACACAACAGATTACAGTACAATTTGTAAGCAGCAGAAAATAACTTCTCCTTGAATAAATGTTTACATTTTTCAGAGTGAGAGGTAGAAAACACAAATGACAAACTACTGACCACAGTAATACTGCTCCAACTGCTTTTCCACAATGTGAGTTTAGTGACCTACAATCTATAACCATTAATTCTCGTTTGATGTTTAAATCTGATGCCAACATTGATAATACTGACTGATACTGGGCTCAGCATGGCATGGCTGCACTCTGGCTAGAAGTGAGTGGATGTCTCTCCTTTGGCAAAAACCTGAAGTGTCAGTTAAGCTTCTCCTAATTGATTTTGATTCATGAGGCCAAATTATTCACCTGATGAGCCAGATGGTTACACAGAACCATCTGAGAAGTCGTCCTTGGAAACCATTTGAGAAGCACTTTCAAAAAATGCCAAGCAGGTGAGTAGATGAACCATCTGTCTGTCACCGTCTATCATCGGTTACCAATCAGAACAATGAACCATGTGGTGAACCTGAGGCTATTTGAGAGAAGAGCGAAAACATGTGTTCCAAGGAGAAAAATACTAAGGGACATTTTTTGCTCTTCCTTTATGAGGAACTATCCAGTTCTGACATAACTGATGCTATAACAGCATCTACGCTAACCTCCTTAGGAGCTGCCATCGTTGTTTTCAAACACAGACGCTACTTGCTGTCGAACATTCAATTTTCATGACTGAAAAATGTCAGGGTCATGTGTGAAAGTTTTATAGCCAACAGCTGAGGAGGAATTAATTGTAATTTAGTAATCTGCCTTCTGTAATCTTATATGGTAGTTTGGTCGTTTCTCCCTCCAAAGACTTTGGATGGACCAAGCCAAGGAACACGATGGCTGTTGTTTTGTTTTGGCTCAGATAATTGAGGTTTCACTTACAAAATATAAGACACTGGTAAAATAGTTATACATAAATTATAAAATCCAAATGTATTCCAAGTTGCCAACTTGCAAGCTTAAATATTCATCCACAAAGTAACATGAGACTAAAACTTGCCTGACAGCCGAGGAAAGAAATCTCCCAACCACCTAATGGTGTGCCAGACAAAAAACAATTTAGTGAGGTCTGACTAAAGAACATCACAGATAAATATTTTCTCTTGTCGTGGGTGGTTGAAACTTTTTCAAATTGCTTTGTGGTGTAAAATGTTCCTGTTATCACAGCCCTGTTTGCTGGTGTTCAGTTGTGTCTGGTAACCCACCAGGTTGTTTAGAGACGTTTTATGTACAAACCAAAGACGTCAGCTAATGACTGCACCTCAACATCACTAGTGTTGAATCATTTAAACTACATGAAAACATTCAGATGACCACTTCAGAGACAGCAGCAGCATGCTGAATGACCTGCAGGTTTGTGTCAGGTCGGTGGTGAGAACAATCTCAAGTCTGATGTTTAATGTTTAAAAGATATCCTTGAGTTGAGGGTCTAGAGGCCATATGACAGCCCCACTTGCACATTTCATGACCAGATGTTAAATTATTCATGTACATGAGCATGAAGGATTCATGGCTTTAGTTCCAACAAAGAAATCATCTTTAGCCTTCTTTCTTCAGTGCTAATTAGCAAACATTAGCATGCTAAGAAGATTTATAAGATGCTGAATAATGTAAACATATTACACCTGCTTAACACATAAACAAATAAATCAGCTAGTAAAGACCTTGTGAGCATGTTAGCATGTTGATTAGCATTTAGCTCAAAGCAACAAATTCCTCTGGTGGCCCACACCACACCCAGGAAGTTAAACTTTTTCAGCTTTATGCACATGTGCAGCTTTCAAAAGAATGAGCAGGCTCCACCTCCGAAGCTGTATCCAGATTTTAATTGTTTGATCCATGATCCCACCACACTTTCTCGGAAGACCCACCCGACTGCCTTTCATTGGTTGGTTTCGTTGGTTGTGTTCTTCTATGCTTGACGCACACAGTGGCTCTGTTAAAGTTTGTTCTTCTTGTGGTTTTGATACGACGGTTTACGAGCTGTAGTTTTGCAGGTAAACACACCGACCTCTTCGGCCTCTCTCCCAGTTTTCCGCTGCTCCTCTCGAGGTCACTCATCCTTTGCTGTCAGAGTGTCTCTCTCTTGTTCCTTTCTAAATTCTGTCTGAACCATGTTCTCCAGAGAGGTGGACCTGGAACAAACATTTGGCTCTGTATGATCGCTACTTGACTTGCCTGCCTGTAGACTCTTATACATTTAAGTACACAGACTTGGTTTAGAGAGCAGTTTGACCATTATCATGATTATAAAACTCAGCACCACAGCCCCACTCGGCTCAAACAAAAACATCCTACATCCTCAGCTCAGTGTTTTGTCTCTTTGCTGGTAGCAAGTGCACATTTATCTACATGTTGTAATCAAACAACGCCAGAAAATGTCTAGGTTCTCCTTCTGCAGTATAATTACATGTTTGGACAACCAGATTAGCATCTCAACATGGCTATCAGACGAAGGCTGTGTTATCAGATACTCGCCTCCAGTGTGCTTAAAAAAAAGAAAAATTAAGATTCACCTCCTAATGTAGGGCACCTCGATTTGAATATTTCATGCAGTATATGCCCGGGCATCAAAACCAATCCTATTCTACATCAAGCTAATGTGATTAGAGGCACTACATTATTAACACAATTGGGTGGAAATAATTCCAGAGAGTGTGAATTAGTGATCTCGAGAACAGTTTTCCCCTATAAATTTTATCTTCAAAATGAAGTGTGATATCACGGCGTGTGCTCTGGTCATTTCTGTTTCTAAGTTTAAAGAGAGATGGCTGCTCTTCTTATCACACTGGAGCCTTCAGCTTCCTTTTTAGTTGGCTCATCGTGGGTTTCATGCATTTGAGTCAACCCTGAAATCTCCACATCACTGTGTCAGCGTTAATATAGGCCTTGTTCTTCTTCTTCCTGTGTTATTTGGGGAAATTATGGGATTGAGAAGGCATTAGAGACAATCTCTAAGAAAAGGAACACTGCAATCTTCTTGTAATCCAATTCCACAAAGTTCTGCAGGGTGTTAAAGTCTAAATACGTGACTGCAGATATTTACTCATCTGCAGAATGAAAAATTATCTTAATATTTCTACAGTCAAAATGTCTCGGAAGGAACCCATTTCATAGCATAAGACTGAAAATCCTACACACTTAACAACAGCAGAGAGAGTGTAGTCTCATCCTGGTAAGCTTGGAAACACTTAAAAGCAGACGAAACAGAAAAACAAACACCCTGGACCACATTTACTCTGACTCGATCATAGACTTGCAGAAGGGAACATCAACCGGGGCAAACTCCCCCTCAGCTGCTGCAGGACAGGAATGGCAGTAACAAATTATATGCCAGAAAGTGGGAGCCCCCTGCCAGGGCCGAATGCATTAACCATGCTGTTTAGACTCCATAAAATAGTCCACTTCTGCCTTTGGGGAAAATAGGGAGTTCAACCAGGGACAATGTGGAGTTTCACTCACTTGAATCGATTACAAAGAGCCCCGGTTTTCTTTGGGAAGACAAGAGAGTCCACTGAAACACTCAGATACATTTTCAGTAAGTACTCCAGCTCTGAATGGGAGAGGAGGAGCAGACAAACAGGAAGTTTTCATATGAAAATTAAATGGACATTGGATTTGTCTCAAAGTAAAGCTGATGGGTGCTGATATTCATACCAACAAGAAAAAAGAGTAAAGTAGGGTAAAGCTTGACAGACAAGGGCACTTACCGGGCAAGGAGGGTCTACTGCTGCAGTCCATAGCAAGTTGGAAGTTGATTCTTCTGAGTCAGTTCTCCTGACTTTTGATCTAAATCTGTGGATGGGTGCCTGCAGCAAACTGTTCATCATCTGAAAGAGACAGGAGGAGTAGGCTCGTACCGCATGCTCTCTAACACTTCTATCAAGCACAAGTCAACTGAAAGGAAATGGCAACTAGAAAGTTGTTGCAGCATGTTTCACAACACAAACACCAATTGATGAAAAAGGTAACTGTGAAATCAGATGTGTTTATGTTGGCAAACTCAGGCTGAATGGATCTTGCCTGAAACTCAGAATAGACCCTTTTCACGGCAGACATTTTGACTTGTCATCACAGGAAAAGCACAGGTGGAATTTATAGCATTAACGATGAATGATGGCTCCATTCTATTTAGGTGGGCTTGTTCTAGGGCACTGGTATTAAGCATGCTCACTCACAGACAAGGCTCACTGAGACACTTCATAGCCATCATTAACGTTAACGGTCACACCCATTTGTTCCTGCTTTGACAAGTCAAAATATCGTCTGTGAACTAATGATGCGTTCCAGTCGGCAGTTGAAATTTCCAAGCTGAATTTTCGACTTCTGACCTCCAAGCATCCAACACCAAAAGTGAACAAAAATCGTGTTTGATCTTAACAAAATGATGTCTCTATGGCAAGCTTGTACACAATTGCACCCTCAATAGTGCAGCTGTCTTGCATTTATAAGTGAAATAGAGGATGGAAAACGACACATGAGGTAACAGATGCCATTATACATTTTATTTTACAACACTTTATACCTGGAAACATTCAGTACCCTAATTTAAATACTTTAGACTACAAATAGACCCTACCGCCTCCCCATGGGTGCTGCCATTATTGTGTGACATCAGACGACTGCTCCACTAATATAATCAGGGTAGATGGATGTGTCTGGAACGCAGCATAAAAGTCTGGATCTCTCGGCCTCTGCAGCATTAATTTTGACAATAAAACTTGACAGAAGTTTAACACTAAATCACTGGACTATCTGTTCAAATGAGACAATGTGAGAAGGAGTTGGATAGACCAGCACTGAGAATGTACCACAGAGGACACTGATTCACCTCAGAGAGTCAAGAGTCAATAAGGTCGCAGCCCACTAGTCTCGCATTTTAATTTAATTTCCTGGTGACATTCTTGATTATTTTTAATTGTCACCAAACTCCAGAAAAATACCAAAACAAACAATGAACTGATGTCTTATTAAGTCTGTGTATCCACAGCCTGGAGCAGCTCATTCCTCTGTGCCTCAGAGCTCCTTTTTGATCCAACACTAATAAAAACACATGAATGAGCCTCACTGTTAGACTGGCTGATTATGTTCCCTCATCACCATCAACACAGCCACTTTGGTTTATTTTTGAATCGACCACACATACACCATACTGCTGCTGTTAATACTTAATAACATGCCAAATGTTTTTAAATCCATACACAGTCCCTGATAAATGCACCATTCACTCCTGTTTGAATAACATCTAAACTTCTGTGACTTTAATAATGAACTTAGTCTTTTTCAAAGCCCTGTGAGGCAAATTTTGTGATTTTGGGCTATATATATTAAAAACTGACTGGACTTGACCTTTTGTAACTCATTTTTATTCATTTGCATCTGTATGACGTACTGACAGGGTGGGGAAGTAAGAAAGTATTGTAAGACGGTCTTTACATGGCATGTGTTGAGAACAAGTAAGATATGGCAAGAAGTTTAGTTTAAAGCATCCCAAAAATGAACCAACATTATCAAGAAGAGACAACAGTGTTGACATAATGTCAAAGAGGTCTATGCACTGTGTTGGGGTGATGTCTACTGAAGTTAGCATGCTAACCAGCTAGCCCCAGCCCACCCTGTCCTGTAAAAAAATGCTTCGTACTGGCAAGAGAGCCCCCATAACTTCAGCTATAGGGAGATATATGTCAACTTTTTGTGAAATAAACTCAGAAATTGCTGAAATAAACACGGCACAGTCAGTATCAAACTGCACTAAAGTGCTGGAGCTATCAAACATTAAACTAGGACAGAAAAAAGCATCTGCACACTCACATCTGTTAAATGTGCTCAAGTTTTTGGTCTGAGACCTTCTTCAAGGCTTAAACAGGCAGCAAGAGGCTGTTGTAATACAACAGGTTGAAAAAACATTACTTGAATAGCCTTGATGCAGAACGGCCTTGTCAATCACACACACAAGCGTTCTGCATCAAGGCTAATCAAGTGATGCTCTTTTAACCTAGTCCAAACAAATACTAGGGCCGCTGGCTCCACGGCTAACTGAGCCATGAGCTAATAAGCTAAATTGTATCTGTTGACCCATCAGGAAAAAAAAAACAAAAAAACAATATTTATAAAGCCTGAATCTCAGTGTCTGTTTTACACGAGGAAGCCTCGAGCCAGATGCTTAGATAAATGAGTTGTATCTGAAAGGGGCACTATGTAGTTTTGGGAAAGAAATTCGAAGTTAGAATTTTTTAAATATTAATGAGGTAGCAATATGAAGTTTAAAATTTTATATTTTCCATAAGTGAATGAACAAGCTGTTCTCAGAGGAAAATAAGGTCCCCAGAACACTGTTTTCGAAGCTGGAAAGATGGCAGGGTCCGCCACATATAAACAAAGTAAAATAGAATGAAACTGTCCTTTAAGGTCAGTTTGTTTATTCAGTTTATTCAGTCTTGAAAACAAAGAGTTTGTTTATTTCGTTTGTTTAGGCATAAAAAAATCAGTCAGTGGAGATCTTCTCTCTCTTCTCATCAAAATATCTTCCCCAAAACTACAAAGTGCACCTTTAATATCACGTTTCTTCTTCTTTACAGTATGTTTGTTGTTTTCAGATGCATACATGAAGTGCACTACATCAACAGGGACATGTAACCTCTCCTTTACCCTCCCCAACCTCTTCACTTACAACATAAAGTAGATTGCAGAAAAGAGTAAAAGATATATCTACCCATATGAATAAAATATACGTACAATGAAATGAAAAATATATCAGAGTTAAAAAAAAAGAAGGAATTAAAAGTGCCTACAATAACTCGAAGGGTATTTCACAGACGAACTTCAAATCATTATCACTTTCAAGAACGATGCAGCAAAGTGCTTCATTAACACTTGACATACACAGTAAAACTGCCAGAAACTGATCTGACAGGAGTTCAGTTAGACTACAACCATCACAGATAATGAGATAAAGACTGTGAATAAAATGTATTCTAGAAATGTAATCAAATATTTAACTGACATCGGCTGCTGAAGCTCTCGGGGGCCGGGGTGTTGCAAAGCTTTGGGGTCCTGACATCAAAGAGTCCGTCATTTTTGGGAAGGGTAAGGAGGGCCCCCTGGCTCCGGCTCGCTGGGATTAAAAGATGTTAAATACAGCTTCGAGCCAGACCAGGCCGAGGTGCAAAAAACATCTCAGTTGAAGAGCAGCTAAAGCAGAGCTAGCATGACTCCCTGACACCTGTTCAAACTCAGTAGATAACCACACGTCGAACAATCTGAAGAAGATTATGTGCTCCGGCCTCCCAGCTGCTCCAGTGAGGCCGCTCAGTTTAATCAGTATGAGACAGTGGTTGTACTGGACATTTCCCAGGGGTGGTTCTACATGATTGACCTTCCCTCTCCTCTTTAAAGCAGAATCCTCCCTCAGAGCCTGTTACACGCTGAGATATCACCCATCTGTGATGTTTGGTGCCTTGCAGGAGCTATTTCAGGAGATGTTTTCATATGTTTCTTAAACACCTCCTTGTTTTAACTGACCTCTGCTGCACTTCATGCAGCGTTTCAAAAGCAAACTGAAAGGACATGGAACTTGTATGTGGAGAGGTCGCACTCGTGGCTCCACATGCACCTTATGTGATGTGTTTTGAGTTTATGTTTTGTGCAATATAGTCTTTATTTTTTATCATTGTATTATATCTTCCTGTTATTTTGTGTATTCCCATTATGTCTTGTTTTTGTCCAGTTTCAATTCTATATCTATTGCTCAACCACTGCTGTAAGCTGCTGTAAAAAGTGAATTTCCCCAGTGAGGGATCAATAAAGTCTTATCTTATTATCAGAGTCATTGTTATTTGAGTTCACAACTTTCTTGCATTTGCACAGAGATGCTTCAAGTGCTGGAAACACAAAAACAAGAGGAAGAATTCTTGACTTTATTCATTTTTTTAAATACTATTTCAGACAGAGAGACTAGTGAATGAAGTAAAGAAAATGTTTATTAGAGCGCACAATGTGTGGTATATTACAGCAGATGATAAGTGATAATGAGTCTTGTCAGAAAGTCATTGGTGCTTAGACTCTACGGGGAGATTTTGTGATCGAAGGGCGTCTGCCCTGAGCAGCAGCAGCAAGACGAATCCCCCCATGGAGTCCAGACACTGGTGGTGGTTGATGACTCTTGACAGATAGAATGATGAAATGATGCAAAACAGCAGCATGAATGAAACAGAGGCATGAGACAGTCAGATTTAAAAAGACAGCAGCAAGATGATAGGCTAACAGCGAAGGTGTGTCGCTGTGCTATTGGAAAGATGTGCCCGGCAAAGGACTGAGCGTGTGAAAGAGAAGTGTTCCTGTCTGAACTTTCACTAGAGCTTGATTTAAAGCTATGTCTCAAGTTTTTATAGTTGAAGGCACTGACTGATTTGTGTGCTCTCATGTAGATCATTAGGGGGGAAAACTCCCTCCGTATTCAAGATTTGAAGGACAGACTAATTTTTTCCTTCTACTCAAAGAAGTTAAAACTAAAATATTGGTGTTTCCTTATTGTTTGTCCTCTGTCTGTTTGAAGGTTAACAGTGCCTTGTCTTGAGTGCATTTTATTCTTTTTTACATCAAACATTTGGGTATGTCAGAGCACAAAAAGCACAGGTGTAAATAATTACACCAATTATAGCTGCCTTCATTTGGAGCCCCAGGTTCTGTGGCTGATGGCTCACTCGCGAGACGTCTCTCAGGGACTCTCAGTGAAACTCAGCCTTTGTTAATTATATTAGTTGCAGCTGTGCTTTTCCTGCTGTGACAAGTCAAAGTAACTCCTGTGAAAAAGTCTATTGGCCCTTGTTATGTAAAACCATCTTTGTAGCAATTCTTAGTTGTGTTTGTTTTTACATTGTGATTCTTTTGAAATATGAAATCTGTAAAGGATCTGCAGCCCAGTCACCACAGTCAAATGATGGCATTTTATGTTTCGGCAAACAACGAATACGTTCAAATTTGTACGTATATGTCATAGGCTGCGTATCATATGAACATTTTTCAATCTTCATAACGGCGTTTCAACATTTGCGCGTGAAACTGCACGATACGTAGGAGACTTTGAGACATCGGCACACGTTCCAGCTGTTTGTAGCCAAAACAAGATCTTTTCATGTGTAACATTTCCACATATTTGTGGTTTGCAGAAACGTACATCACCAACATTTATTCTGGCGAGTGGTTTGGGATCTGACAATGTATTTTATGACTAATGGAGTCTACATAACCACAAACTGAAAACACTTTGTTATTTCAGCTGAAAGACTGTTTGTGATGTTTTGTCTGAGCTCTTCTGAGTTGTGTATTAAAGGAGACATATTATGCCCATTTTCAGGCTCATCATTTTATTTTGGGTTACTACTACAATAGGTTTACATGCTTTAGTGCTCAATAAACACATCAGTTTTCTCATAATGCTCACAGCTGCAGCTCTGTATTCCCCCTCTGAATGAAATGCTGTTTTAGCTCCTGTCTCTTTATGTCTCTCCTTTTTCTGTCGGTGCGACACTGACCTTTTTAACTTTCAACAGCTTTTACACTCAAGAACCTATATAACACACTGAAGGGAGAGAAGAAAAAACAAAACAGCATGATAGGTCTCCTTTGGTCAAAATTTTGCAATATTTAGGGTTTCAGGTTGTTTAAGGATGTTACCACACAGTTATTTAGTAATGAAAACAGCAAAAAGGTGGGTGAGTATTCCTGTGGAAGGAGTCATAAATCTCCTGGGCCCTGTGACAGGCTGACATTCTCCAGCATGACCTAACTTACCTTTAAGATGCCTTTAACTCCAACTAAGAGCAGAAACTCTGCAGACTGACCCGGCCTTATGTCTGCATTGTATCTGCTCAGGTTTAACTACAGTGGCTGGCCTTACAGGCCTCATAGGCAACTTCATCTGAATGCCACGACCCAGCAGTCCGATGACAATTACTATATACTTGTTCTAGCAGTCTTACCAAGAGCACAAGAATTAGCAAGACGGGTCGCAACTTATGAGCTACTTCTCTGGTGTGAGACTCGTTTCAGTACTGTGCCGGTGTCCTTTTGATAAAAGTGGATGAAACCACACTAACACACACTGATGAAGTACTGATGGAGTACATTTACTGAACTTTCCTGAACTTGGATTAATTTAGTCATGAATATTTAATCCATCCATCCATTATCTATAAACACTTATCCTTTGGAGGGTTGTGGGAGGTTGGAGGCGATCCCAGCTGATATTGGGTGAGAGGTGGTGTTCACCCTGGACAGGTCTGAATATTTAGTGCTAAAGAGAAATAACATCTGAATCCAAGTCCACAGCTTAGATGTTGTATTTATCTTAGTTTTATCTCAGATAGGGAGCAACAGCAGGATACAGGTTGACCACTTTTCCCTTTATGACCTACATATGAAATAGCTTTATGATTGTTGAACATTAGAGCAAACAAATTGGTCTGAAGATTTGATGTCAATTTGCTCCTTCCCTCATTATAATTTACGACAGCTATACACTACTCACCCAGCTGTGTGGATCTTAAGTTATGGATGTCCTTGAAGTTTTAACAAGTTGCTTGTTGTTTACAGATATTGGCTACTTGTGCAATAAAAAAATCTGTTAAAGGATAAGTCCACCCAAAAATGAAAATTCAGTCATTATCTACTCACCCCAGTGCTGCTGGAAAGTCGGGTGAAGTTTCTTGGTCCACTGAACATTTCTGGAGCTTCGCAGCAAAACAGTGTTGCAGCATTCTACTAAACAACTGAAGTAGATGGGGACTTGTTTTAAAACGTAAAAAACTACTTAAAAAATACATAAAATGGCTCCATACATCTCATATTGAGTTTGATGTGCTGTCAAGCTTGTGCACCTGCTACACACAGGCTGCATGCTAACACTTTTAGCTCGGCAGCTACAGTGAAGATTTCGGCTTAAAAAAGGTGTAAATAACGTCTTCTTAAAACATGTGAGATCTCTGGGCTTCTGGAGACTTGGATTATGCTAGACAAGCTGTATGGAGTATTTTATTATTATTATTTTTTTAAGTTTTATAACAAGTCCCAATCTACTTCAGTTGTTTAGCTCCAGAAATGTTCTGTGGAATATGTAACTTCAGCTGACTTTCCATTTTTTGGTTAATTTGTCCTTTAAGTAGTATATGGGTGTCCAGAGACGCTGCTGGGTCCTGTTTGTAATACTGATTCCAGCATTTTCTGCAGTATCAGAGGCATTTCCAGTACTGGTATAGGAACAGCCATCGTCAAGATTCATAAACCCCAAACTTTTTTAAAATACGAATCAAATCTCTCGGCAACATTGCCTGAAACCGAAGTCTTTTAAGTTTACATCCTGCTGTGTCATCATTAAGTATGAATGTAAATATGGTTGCATGCAGTTCCATCTCTACGTGCTGCTTTCTGATGTGTCCTTGATAAAGCTTCTCTGCAGCATGTGCATATACACGAGGGACTTACCACATTTACTGTAGTTCACATAAATCCTTCATAAAAATAAAAAACTCGGGACCATGATTTCCCTTGAGTTCCAGTTCAAGAACATCTCAAATTTAATCGAAGAGGATAACTTTAAAATATTTGGAGGGAAATACATTGCGTATTCATTTATTCTGTCAGTCAAGTGGCATTTACTGTCTATTCCATTTCCATTTACCTCCTTTCAGCCTTTAAAAGCACAATATATTTTCAGAACTGAAGGCCTTCCGGCTCCATGTATGGCTGTTTTATTTATTTAAATTGAGAAAACAAATGTAAATGTGACGAAGGCTGAGGACCATCTCCAGTGAATGGTGAATCAGTTGAACACCAGTGCAAAACAAAGGCCTGTTTGCCTCGGGATGGTGACAGGAGGACAGAAATAGCTCAGAAAACCTGGCAGACAATGTCCACGGCCAGTTTCTGACCAGTTTGCTCCAAACCCTCAGTTAAGAAAAGCAGAGAAGGTGCAGAGAATTAACCTGTCACCCTGCCAGTATTTCAGCATGTGAGACCTTTGATATTATTGCCTGAAAGAGCTGCTTTCTTCCACCTCGACACTATTTACTGCAGATGAAAAGAAATATGCACACAACAGAAATTAATGAGGGGCTTGAGAAAAACAATGCACATGCACAATATTCTGCATTTTCAGCCAGTCTGACGAAGAAACAAGACGGAAAAAACGCTGTGTTTGGTTTGCACACACACTGATCTATTGACACAAAGAGATGGAGACCTTTTTTTTCTTCTTTACAATCTCTCGTTTGGATGCGCAAGAGTCATTACGGCTGCGTGGGCTCAATGGCTGCATTAACTGTAAAGCAGACACGAGATGCTTTTTTAATTTGATGAATGAGGTCAGAACCAGCAGTTCTGGAGGGCAACTTGTTTGAAGTGTATCAAAAACAAAAAAGCTGTATATTAAAGCAGAAAATGACTAAAATCTGCACACTGAATGCAAAGAGATCAGCCTGAATAAAGAGCAGTTTACATCAACCTGGGGCTTTTCATTATCAAATGGCACTGAAAAAAATGGCACTTCACTCTTTCACATTGCTTTCTTTATCTAACCTTCAGTCCAAAACCCAAATAGTAAGTTTGTTACCTTGGGAAGAGTAGCAGAATATTTGCATTAATACACTGAAAAAACTGCGAAAAAACACACTGGTCCTCTGGGGACCATGAATATTTGTACCAAACAGGAAAAAACAGACAGGTCAACCTCATGGTGGTGTGAGAAGAAGAGGCATGGGATCACCAAACTTAGAATTATGTTAAGAATTATGTGTCTATCGGCCTACATAATTTTTTTTGCCAATCCAGATAGAACATTTCTGATGATTTCTGAAAATATAACGGCATATCAAATAAATATATACTGTACAGAATGGAGTTGGGGGTAATACTCTCTTTAAACTAGAATTACCACATCCCGGTTGTATGCCTCCATGCACTAGTCAAGACATTGTTCCAGAGCTGTGGCACTGAATAATGGCCAGAACATTTTTTGCAGAACATTATGTCCTCACAGAGCATTTAACCTCTGACCTCTTGGATATCAAATGTATATCAACCTATATTACTTCATCATTTTGTCTTATAAGACATTCGTATGCCAAATTTGACTGTACTTATTGTATGAATTCTTGATTTATGGCTAAAAACTCCACCAAATTCTAATCAGTTAATCCTCTAGTCCTATTGGGCATTTCTGAGATGAGGCATTCACGAGAAAGGGGCGCCATGAGTCCAGACTAAACTTGACCTTTGGCCACCAAAGTCTAATCAGCTAATCCTTGAGTCATAGTGAACATTTGTACTAAATTTGAAGAAATTCCCTCAAGGTGTTCTTGAGAGACAAACAGATGGACGGTCAGATGGACAACCCAAAAACATAATAGTAATAAAAACTCAGGACACCACAGACGCTGATATTTATGGTGACTCTGGGCTAAAATCCCAAATATTTATTTTTTGCCAAATCCAATTGCAAAGTGTAATTGTCCACTGTAGGCAAAATACACGGCCAGCGGCAGCTTTTCTCAGTTTGTTCCCTTGTAAAATTGTGACTTTAATAATTAAATAAAAAATTTCTGAATGTTTTCTCACATATTTATGACTTTATAATCTCAGACTCAGGTTATCAGAGTTTTTTCTCCGAGTACTACCTCCCTCCCCCAGTTCCTACAATGGCCCTCACAATCTGTCATAGAAAAGTCAGGGAATAACCAAAGTCAGTAGAACTTATCATCTGGGGACCGTGAATGTTTTTGAAATATCATGGTAGTTGTTGAGATTTCTCAGTCTGGAGCAACGTAGTGGACAGAGCAACTGACTAACAACTTGAGCCAAACAGCTAGCGTGGCTCCAAAATGACACAGATACATTGATTTTCTAAATAGTAACCACCAGAGGAGCAGGATGATTGAGGGTAATAAAAGTCAAAATAGAGACAAACTCGGACACTCAAAGTGTTAACAGTACTAAAGCAAAGTTTATTAGAATAAACAAAGAAAACATCACAAAGACAAAATAGCTATAAATCTATCATTTTCCTCATTTTATTTTTCGTACAGCGTGTTTACTCCACACTTCAATAATAAACTTGAAAAGTGTAAATCGTTCAGAGTCAAACTGTGGGGTGTCGAGGAGCTGCTAACCTTCAACCTGCCTGAACTGTCACAAATATCCCAGAGAAGGTTTTTGGTGAAGAAAATCTCTGGGTTCTTCCCATTTATAGTCACACATTATTCCACACACATCACACATGCGCGCGCGCACACACACACTCAAACACACTCAGACCAACGTCTTAACTTTGGTCTTTTTGTTGTCCAAACAGGGTGCTACACACTTCGCTTCAAGACTTGTCTAAGTGAAGATTGCTACACCCATCATGTAGCACCTTCAGGGCCTCAACGGTTTACAAATCACTGAAGTCTGAAGGACAAACATGCACACACTGTTTATTTATAATTATTTACAATTCTGCAAAACTCAAGCCATGTTCGCCCTCTCGCCGCTCAGCCCATCGTTCCTCCTCGGGACCCTCCTCTCGCTCAGCAGGGGTCCGGTTGGCGGTCGAGGTTAGTGGATCCTCGTCAGCTCCTCCACAATCTTAATGACCTCATCCACTGTGGCTTCACGCTTCATGCCGCTGCCGTCATCGATCTAAAATTGAATGACATCAAAGAGTGAGACTCCACCAGAGCCTCTAGATGAACCAATAAACAGCTCCCTGTACAGAGAGGGAGTCATCTGTTTCAGAGGCATTGAACATTTACTCAGTCTTCAATGGGATTTAGTCACTTTGCCCCTTTTGTAAAGATTTAAAAAGCTCCTGGAAACCTTTTATGTTGACGCTAATGATTATTGATTGACTGCATTTTAGATTTTTGTATCACTTTTCTTCTGTATCTTAACGTGATGTTAACCTAATTTTTTTTTTTTTTTAAAAACTCACAAAAATGTTTATTTCATCTGAGAAACAAGGGATGCACGATACATATCGGCCTGATATTGGGAAATTTATATTATCTGCTATTTATCCTATCAGTGAAATTCTACCTGATAAATAGAGACAATTTTATCAAACCACATTGCTTTCACAGTGACTTAAAGCGCAGCATTTACAACCTAAGTGGCTGTTTGCACAATGAAAGTTGAGTTGAGCACAATTAGGAAGAAAGAGTTTGAAACTCTTCCCTCAGGCCATAGACAGAGTTCCCCAGTTCAAGTGCAGAAGGAGTAAAAACTCCTTTGTTCCCTGTGCAAGAACCCTGTTTAATCTGCACATGTAATATAGTATTTCAGAGATTGTTTTGTTGTCTTATTGTGTGTATATTCAATGTACAGGAAACAATTTTATACCGTTGGTTTTTGTACTTTTGTTTTTTTGTATTCGCGTGTTTTTTATCTTGTGCCCCTGACTGCAAATCAAGTTTCCCATCTGGGATAATAAAATGACTGAACTGAACTGAATGTGGATTATTTAATCATTTACCTTTGCTCACTACATGTGAACCTTTCTCATCCTCAGGTTTGGATAAACTACAGGTTGTGAACATCTTCTTTAAATACAAAAATGAGAAATTATCAGTTATCTTATCGGTATCGGCCATAAGAAGCAGGTAATTGTCAGTTCTCTGTATCAACTGAAGAAAAAAAAAAAAAAAAAAAAATCCATATCATGCATCAATATGACCAAACTCAGATCTGTTGTATCACAACCTGAGCTCAAAATGATAATTCAAACTTTCATATAATGCCGACTCGACTGCAATTTCCTTTCTACCTGCCTCAGTGAATCAATCTCTGGAGGGTCTACAAATGGTGGAGAACACTGCTGCGAGGCTGTTGACCAGGTGCAGCAGGATGTCTCACATAACACCTATTTCATATTCTTTAAACTGGCTGCCCATGAAGCTCATCGCACATAGGGAGCTTCAGTAAAAAGCAAAGGGTGAAGTGGTCTGTTCGACACTGAGGACCATTTTCCCTCTAGACTGATGTTCTGCAGTTTCTGCTGATTTATTCAGACTCATTTATTCAGACCCTCATGCTGTCTGCAGCCTGTGATTGTGTGTGTGTTTCTTTTTAAAGATCTGTTGCGGCTTACATTTTATTGTTTGCCGTTTTTACGGCCGTTTTTATGTTTTTGACAACACTGTGTGACCTTGCTCTGTGAAAGGTTCTGTATTAAATAAACGTACTTACTTGCTCAAAAAAAGATGACCATCTGGTTGTTTTTGGCTTTCTCAAAACTGACTTTTCAGGGGAGCTGCAAAGACTGGCCATTTTTTATTTTTCAATCAAATCTATGTTTTATAACCGATTAATAGTTTAGGTCATTTTTGAGAAAATGACAAACATTTGACAGTTCTCAAACGTTAGTTTCTGCTGCATCTGTTCTGATGCATCAATTAATTGAAATATAATCAATATTGCGATATGATCAAGTGCAGTCTCCAAATTGCGAGAAGCTGCAACTTTAATAAAGTACTGCAGTGCTGCAGAGACGTCCCGGCCAATAAATCTTGTCCAGATGTCAGAAAAAGTGTGTTTGGTACAGACCCCAACAAATGGCACATCAGCATGATTTTAATAGTTTTTTCAATGAAAATGAAAACTGTGATGCAAAAATGATCATTTCCACTAACTGTGACTCATATTACATTTTGATTTTTTTGAGCATATTGTGCGGCCCCGTTTCTAAGTGCAGTCATTCACAAGGATGCAAGTGAGCAACTGATGCTGCAACATATTGTATTTAAAGCAATGTTCCAACTTCTGTTGAATCTTGGCTTTAAACAGGAGGTTCCTGGCAAAGAAATCTTCCACATATTTTGGACTGTTTTTAATCAGCTGGTCTTGAGAGGCGAACAGGGAATAGTCTTTGTTTATGAGCTGAAAGTGTGATCTCTTTTAAAAAATTCAATGACAGTAAAGAGAGACACCATGCAGAATTTGCTTATTTGTTCTGCCAAAAGTAATTTTGCCACCTGTTCTGCTATGAAAGTTATTCCCAGTTCTCACTCACAGAGCACAGGAGCAACTGTCTAGAAGGATCTTTGAAGGTTCAACATTGATTCAAGCCAAATACAAAAATAACAACACGGTATTGGTGTGCTTCTAGCCGTTTCTGAGAGAAGCACCATAAGCTTGTTATCAGAGCAGAGGTCCGGGCTCTTATAACAAGCTTAAGTCTCGCTGTTATTAAACTATCTTTAAGATTTGTGGCCATAACAGGTCACCACAAGCTGAGCCAGCAACCTTGCAATGAGAAAGCTGTTAAGTAAGCTTAATGCCTCTGTGCTTAATCCCCTTTTAGAGTATGAAGCAACTCAGTGGGTTCACAATTCTGACATAGCTGCAGCCAGATTTTCTCTCACGAATATAGGGATAAAAGAGACGCACAGAAAAAGGTTCAACATGTAGCATTAAAGTCTGGATGAAGATGAGCTCCTACCTGTAGAGTGCTCACGACCTCCTGCATCTTGGCTCGGCCGAGATCCAGGAAGCTCTCAATTAGATCCCCGTCGATGAATCCCGTGGCCTGTTCTGTCTTACGCTCTGTATGGAAGGACCTCCAGGTGCCACGGAGTCAAGGAAAATCAATACGAGGCTGCTGCTTCACCTGAGGATTGCACCTTAGGTACAATATTGCATATTCTTACCTCAGGCATAGGCAAGAAACACACAGAACGCTGTGTAGGAAGTCTATTAAAAACAGCACAGTTCAGAAGAAAAGGCAGTTGGGGCCAGCAATCGATCAGGATCCAGTATTTGGTGCTGTTGAACCTATAGAGAACTGGTGTTTTGACAGCAGCTTGCAAAAGCATTACATTTTGTATGTATAAAACTGTTTTTCAGGGGTTGTACTGGCCATCACCTATAGTTCCCTGAATTCTCACGTTATCAGTTTTTAATTCACAACATTGTAAAAAATTTCTGCAGTTTTGTAAGGTCAGTGGTTCGATCCTAGGATCCCCCGGCTACATCTCAGTGTGTCCTTGGGCCCATGGCTGTTCCAGCGGTGTGTGAGTGTGTGTGAATAGCTGAGCATAGAAAAACCCTGAGGTGCTTTGAATATGAAGCACTGTATTGCTCCCGATGAGCAGGTCGGCACCTTGCATGGCTGCATCTGCCATCAGTGGATGAATGTGTGCTAATGGATGAATGCGACAAATGTTTTAAAGCACTTTGAGTAGTCAGTAGACTAGAAAAGTGCTACATTAATGCCAAGTCAATTTGCAAAATCCTTTCTTACAAGCTGGACCGTAACTTTTATTTTCACACCGACTGTTCTGACAATTATTTTCTCAATTAAACAATGAACTATTTAGCTTATAAGATGTCACGAAATAGAGAAAAATGCTTCTCACATTACCCTAAAGCTGTTTTGTCTCACCAGTGGTCTTAATCTAAAGATATGTTGTTTACAATTACACAAAACTCAAGAAAGTACACTGGAGAAGCTGTAACCAGTGGCACTTTTGCTTAAAAAAAATGCTGAGGGTGATTTAGACCAAATCAAGCATTGCAGTGATTAGTGCAGGGCGGTGTGGGAGGACACAGCTGGGAGAGTCCATTAACTCTGCCTGGATAGCGCCCCGTTTCTGGCTCACGGCTTGGGAGCAACAACTCTTCTAGCAAAGCTTTCTTTATCCACAACATGTTTGCAGAGTATTTCTGCTCCCCTGCTGGAGCTCACTCCTGGCAGCATGATGTTGTCTGAGGCACCGAACATAATAGAAACATGATGGAGCAGTTTGGCAGACCTCTCAATGTTTGTGCATGTGCCGTTTTTTGCGCTCTGTGACAGAATCTGTTACACCCTGACACTGAATGTTTCATTCCCACCAGCGCTTATAAGAAAACATGACAATCTGCCCAAATTCAGAATGAAAGAAAGGACCGGCATTTTTGCTGCGACGTCTGATGATTCATCAATCAGTTATTCAAATTGTTAATTAATTTTTGGTTTCAGGTCTTGAATCAGAGCAGAGCTGAGCGGCCACATTCATACTATTCCACGCATGAGATGTCCATCAAACACATTCAAAGGCAGTATTACCACTTTGTGATTTAACTCTCCGGGTTTACTGCCAAGAAGACAACCACAGCGGTCAGTGCAGCTTGTTCTGTCACTGTGACACTGTGAATATATGAGAAGGATATAAGCTGTGCTCGATCTTGCCCACACTCTTGATGACCTTGTTGAGGCGGTTCTGCAGGTCCAGGAGGAGGCTGTACCAGCCCTCGGACAGGGACGTCACCAGACCTAACACACACACAAACACACACACATCAGTCAACAGTACAACCCTTTTTTTAAGGCATGATCAAAACAGATTTGCACCTCAATGCGGCAGATGGTTGATACTTTTCTCACCAGAAAGAAGGAAGAAAGAAGCTGTAAGACTTCACAACAGACCTATAAAAAGCTTAACAATGAATACATTAAAAAGGTCATTAGTGTGACTGCAATCCTCCTAATGCAAGTTTCATGCGTGTATGCTGGAACAATGCCAAGAGTAAAGTAGTATGATTTCAATTCTTCAATAATTCAAGACTGTTCCAAAATGTTTTATTTTGAGAGTGATTTCTCTGTAAATCTTCGAGCCGTGGAGCTTTCAGCGAGCAGCACGCTTACTCCATACTCAAAATTCAAGTTCTGTGACAGTAAGTGCATTATCGTGGTGCTCCAGGAAGATAATCTGCACTGAAATTAACACACACACAAAAAAAACAGGCGAGCTTGTGAACAAAAGGTTACACTGATTAGTAATGCGGAGTTTGTTTCTCTGCATATGAAGCCATGAAGGAGCTGGGGTTTTGGGAGAAAACTGCCGGGAGCAGTTTGGAGGACAGCAGGGCTGCTTCTAACAAATATTTTCAGGATTTATTTGCCCATTTGAGTGAATTGAGTGTCACTGCAACCATTGGGGCAACTTAGCCTTATTATATTACGTTTGCTTCAATTCACCTGTTTTAATGAACATTATCAATGGAAATGCATTAAAATATTTCTATATACAGTATATTTAACTTCAGTCTCTTCCAAACTCAGCGCTGACTGAGCGATGTTCCCAGTGCTACTAGACTTGAACACATACAAACTTGAATGCCAATGGCCTTATTTTCAACACATGCAGTAGCTTGAAGGGGGGCAAATATTAGTGGGTTCATCCGGGTGTTTTCATCACAGCAGACTGGAGGTGATAAATACTGCTGACTACCACAGTCATTTGACGCAGGAGTAAATGCAGATTATACGGATTCACACTGTAGATGTGGTGTTAGTGAGGTCATTGTTCAGTGTGGAAAGGGTCAAAGAAAAGCAGCAAATCATCACAGATAGGCTGGAACTTTGAATTGATTCATCTCTCGATGAAACTAACTTGCTTTAACAAGACTGGCACAAAAAAAAACATAATTGCCCACCTGCCGAGTCCATTTCTCTCTATCTCACCAAAAGTTAGAAGTTCTATCAGGATTGGATGATTTTTTTCCATTTGACAGTGAAATATGAAACCAACTGTACAACTCTAGCTCAAGTCTTGTGAAGAAAACCGACCTTTTCTAAAGCTCTGAATAAAGTAATCTGACATTAGATGACATTTTTTCAGAAATCGTGTTCTCATCTCTGTCACCATCAATTCCAGAATGAATCTTTGTTTTCAAGAGCAGACGACAAAGTTTATTCGAGGTTAGTCCACTTGTCGGTTTCTTTTTAGGTAGAATAATCACGCGGCCTGCAGCTTCTTCCCAGAAACATCTAATATATCACAGCATCTCGAGGAGCAATAAGACTAGCAGGGGTATTCTTCCTTATTACACACTCAGGCCTATTATGTCTTATTGGCTAATGTGGAAAGTTTTTACGGGAACGTACAATGGTTCTCATTTCCTGCTAAACTTTCCACAGAGACTTTTTAACAAATCACAGACGGTGCTGAGGTGAAATAACACGCTGTGTTAATCCTGTGGAAGCGCATGGTGTAAATGACTGCTGTGTCCAAATGATTTGCACTTCCTATTTTTCATCTCTGCCATCATTATTGCCAGGCTGAAAGTTACTAGTTTAAATCTGAGTAATGAGGTGTAAAAATATGATGTCTCCCCCCTTTCTTTCTTCCTTTCTCACATGGAGACATTAGTTCTGAATAAATGGTTTTGACAAAAATTTGTGTACTCCCTAATTGGTCTGAAGTCTTGTTACTGCAGACAGCGGATTATTAGAAAAACTGGAAATGAAAACCATCTCTGTGAGCAGTTGTCAGGTGGAGACAGTCGCACTGCACATTATTTTCCTGCATATACCGAATGAAAGTTAACTTTTCCATGAGATTATTTACAGGATTTTACGATCAAAAATATTGTTATGTTCACTGGGTTTACGGCTCTCTCTTTGAAATATTTTCTACTAAAAGTCAAACTGTCCACAGGGATGTCTGGGGATTATCCTGAGCAACAGAGACAGTGCCCTTTGAAAACACATGACGCTGTGAACTCGACAAATAAATTCTGATCACCTCCATTGAATCAAGATGGAGGCACAAGTCTCAGCAGTGGAGCCGCAAAATGTAAAAAATCTAATCCGCAACCATCTGTATGGCTTCTCACTATTAGCGATAAGAGGGAAAAAGTTGTTTTTGTGATTTGGGAAAACAAATACTTTAGGATAAAATTGGAGTGAAAAAAGTCTAGAATTTAAAGGAGTAGTTTGACATTTTGGGAAATGCCGTTGTGGCCTTCGCTCTGCTGACTTTGCTCCGTGTGTGAGCATGTGGAGGAGCAGAGGCCACAACAACATGATAATGTCGATAAACAGCAGAGAGGCGACAGGGGAGACCATTGAAGTGAACCAGGTGCAGGTAACTCCAAGTGTACTCATACACCAGTTCAAAAAGCATAAACATGGAGGAAAATGATATTCTATCCTGCTCTGTCCACAGTCTCTCATCCAGCGCTGCTGTTTTAAACAAGCACCAGGCGCAAGCTCAGCTATGGTGAATTATCACAGAAAAGCTACTGGTACGCTAAAACGAAAGTTGTCTGTATGTAGTCTAACTGTTTAGCTTAGTTTGCCCTCGCAAGTATCTTAACTGATACTGACTGATGTCTGAGTTTAAAGAGATTTTGCTGTTGTAGATATTACTGTTACTGCTCTTACAATACAGATATAATTAAAACATTCCATTCCTTTCTGAATTTACTCTTTTTAAATTGTAATGATACCCACCCCTGCGATACATTTCGTTTGTGTAACCTGTACAAAAACCGCAGTGAAACGCATCAATTCACTGTGTCATGGAGGGTTATTTTACTATTTCTTGGCTTTGTGCACTTACTGGAGGAAACCAGTAGAGACTGTCAGCCAAGAAATAGTGAAGAATGCAACATGCTGTAAA
Organism: Pagrus major; assembly: GCF_040436345.1. NCBI lineage: Eukaryota > Metazoa > Chordata > Actinopteri > Spariformes > Sparidae > Pagrus > Pagrus major. The sequence continues at coordinate 3,447,466 of NC_133218.1, read as the reverse complement.
AGCCCAAATTTGTATTTTGGCACTTCAGTAAAAGAGCATATTAAACAAACAAGATACAATGTTTGTATTATTTAACTATAGAGGTGCTAAGAGATGGATACTGTTACTTTTGCATTAAGCCAGGCTAGCTATTTCTCCTCATTCCAGTTTTTACGCTAAGCTAAGCTAAGCTAAACTAAGCTAAGCAGCTCCTGGATGTAGCGTCATAAAATATATAAACTTTAATTTATCATTCAGTGTCATAGGGTAAATTATCATTCTTCACATTTAACTCTTGGCAAGTATGCAAATAAGTGCATTCCCTAAAAAAAGTGAATTTGAACACCTGAGGTCTTTTTTGACAAATGGTAGCCACTGTTTTTGTGTTTTGTGAAAAGCTGTCCAACACAGCAGGGGTTGAACCTCGAGTGTGTTGAGTGTAAATGCTTGTGTGAGTGTGAAATCGTCCTACCAATCATGCCGTTAACGGTGCCGAAGAGCACGGAGCCCTGGGTGGGTGTGGAGCTCTCGCCCAGATTCTGCAGCACCAGTGAGCCGTGGCAGAAGACATTGACAAACTCCCCGAGGTGAAAGACCCCCACCTCCTGAAGGTGCTGCCTCTCCTCGTCTGTGGTGGCAGCGCTGACCGTGGGAAGGACGGTGGGAGAGAAACACAAAGAGGGCAGAAAAAGAGATTACAAACATTGGGGGATGAAACATGTGGGATGTGGAGAGAGGAGCCAACAGAAAGAGGATAGATCAAATCAAAGAGTTAAAAGAAAAAGATGTCAAAATGCAAAGTAAGAAATGTTTAGGGGCATGATTGATCGATTAAGCAGGAGAAAAACAAGCAGGGCGGAGATATCAGAAGTGTTGGAAAAGGTCAGAGAGTGATAGAGAGGTAATGGGAATAAAGAGGGAGGAAAGGTGGAGAGCGCAACAGGAAGAGAGATGTGATACAAAAATAAAGGTCAAAAGCATTGAGTGGTCCGACCTGATGTATTAGGCGGATAATAAGGGGTGGCATAAATGTAACACACTCACTTTCAGAGCACATCTTTCATCCTTTTCCATGAAATCAACACTTGTCTAATAGAAAATGACTAAAGTGGGAAATGCAGCCGAGCAGATAAAAGCTCGGTGGCATGATTACTCATAATTCCCAGAACAAATGGAAGGACAATGATATTAAAGCACATTCGTGTCTACGATGCTGCTCTAAAAAAGTATCAATGGACTGAGCGTAGAAAGAGCAGCCGTCTAATGACACTGATTTCAGTGGATAATCACTGGAGGTGATTTAGAAACTTTCTGTCACTTCGGCTGTAGAGGAGCAGCCCTGGAGACTAAAACTGAGCATTTATCTTCTATAAGATCTTATGTTTTTGCTCACCTGTCCTTCTGGCAGACAAACAGATTGAAGGCGTTCTCTGCCCCCAAGAAGTTGTCATCGTCCAGGATTTCGACTGCACTCATCCAGTTAGGATTGAAGTCACGTGCAATCTGACGAAAAAAAAACATGAGACGAGTTGGTTAAAACAACAAACAACACAGAGGAACACCAGCATGGTTCTTGTCTCCAAGTAAATACTGTATTATCTATGAGAAAGGAAGGTGCTGACTCAAAAACAAGTGCTGGAATCCAAATACAGTCAATAAGTACAAGGGTAGTAGAGTTTTTAAATAGCCTTGAAAACATTCACATACTGAAAAATGAAAATAATCAAAAAGCACCTGAGACATTCGTTCTGTCTGTGCAGGTTAGCTACAGGGTCTGTATACAGCGTGTTTTGTGTGCACGTGGATGTTTGCCTGATGAAAACCTGGCAGTTTGAGAATCTCAGTGTGCAGAAAGTGTCTCCTCCTCCTTTGTTGCTGCTTTTTATCCAGCACCTGTACCCAGCAGGGGTCAGATGTGCACACTATCCACATATTTCCTTTGAAGATCGATACCGTTCACATATCTGTGCGTTAACTACAAAGCTGGAGCCTGGAGAAAATTATCTTAGCAAAGCATGGAGTAACATCTCGACTATTTTCATCAGGTGCAAACTGCTAATTACTGAGGTACGCTGAGGTGTGTACTGTATCTCAATAAATTCCAAGTTCTTCTCCAAATCTCACTGAGCACACAGCAGCACAGCATGTGTTCAAACAGTGTGCGTGACTCGTCGTCAAATCTCTTCATCTTTCTATCATAAATCAATTTGAACACACCGCTCGTCAAAAGGCTAGGAGGTATGTGTCAGCGACAATGCTTTGAAGAGAGAAAAATAGAACATGCAACACCAAAGAGAAGTTAAAAAAAGTGTGGACCAAACAAAGAACTGTTTGATGTTTGACGGTATCACAGTATGTAAAAAATAACCAGCAGCGTTGCCTGAAAATAAAAATCCTGAAATCTGTTGTCACACACACCTCTGTCATGAGGTAAACAAACAATTTTCAACTTGTGCTCTAAAGCCATCCAGATAGATATAAGCATCTGGACATCAAAGAACAACATGAAATGTGATTTTTGCAAATAGGATTACACATGTGTCTCAGTCTGGACGCTCTGGTTGCTCACATCGGATTTCAACGTGTATTTGTGTCTGTCGCAGTGCAACACACAGCAATGGCGTCCAGAGAAACCGAAGCGCATCAGAGCAGCTACTAGCAGAGCAGTACATTCTGTGAATGGTCACACGACTTGACAACGTGATTGTTTGGAGCGGATGATGATGGATCTATATCTCTCATGCGTCAACAGCATACATAGCGACTGATGCCTACGCCATTACCACAACAACCCATGCAGATATGTTGGAGTTGCCTGGACACGTACAGTGTGAACACTCATTCTTTCAGATCTGATTTGAGAAACAAATCTATTTGCCAGCTGACTCAACATAGCCTTAGAGTCCTTGTGTTGTTTTCTCTAAATCCTCTTCACATCTCACCTCTTCAAAGTTGCCCTCCATGGGTTTGTATGCCAGCAGCAGGACGGACCTCATCAGGTCTCCCACCAGGATGAAATCTCCTTTGGTCTTCAGGTAAAGGGCCATGATATTGTTGTAATGGTTACACTCGGTCCTCAGCTCCTTCTCAGCCGTCCACTCATACAGACGGACCTGAAACAAACAGTGAAGCTGAGTGATTGTTTGTTGTCATACCGGCTGCCAAAGGTAAAGGAGCAGCAATTAGCCGTAGCAGTATTTGATGAACTGGCTGACACAATAGTTCCACTTTGCTATCACTCTGGATAAGATGTGGCTCAGTGAGTGTGAGGCTGAAGTGCTGATTAACAGTTTGAGTTATAAGCTGCCACATTACATGACCTGTTAACAGCTAATTACACTCACCATTTCACACAGTCTGCACCTTCCAATAATTGTTAAAAATGGTTGTTAGCTGAGTGAGTGATGAAGTTGTGACTCTGAATCTAATTGCTATTAAATTGATGCCAGACTGATGTTGAGAACACGGCAGAGAAGGTACCGTGACATCAAAAATTCGGGTGATGCCAGAGTGCAGACCTGAGAAATGTAGAAATAATGACCTGGACAAAAATGCTTTAAAGTGAGTGAGTAGCTCAGTTGGAAATTTATTTCTGAGGAAATCAAAAGCACAATGTTTTTATTTTAATTAATGTTATGCATTTGTCATATCTTCAATTACATTTTCTACACATGGCTTTCACATTTCTTGCCATTTTTAAAAGGAGTTATATTATGCTTTTTGGGGTTTTTGCCTTTCCTTTGTTGTGTTGTGAAGCATTTTTGTGCATGTACAAGGTCTCCAAAGTGAAAAAGCCCAAAGGTTCACACCAAAGGGAGTTCCTCTCTCCCACAGAAAACACTGCCTGGAACACCTGGTTTGGAGCTGAGCCTTTACCCCCGCAACTATTCAGGACACAGTGTGAAAGGGATGCTGCAGCAATGCACCATATGAGAAAAAGAATGTGTTTTTTGAAAATTTAAGTATGTAAACCTTTTCTACTAGGACCCCCAAATAAAAGTATGAACCTGAAAATTAGCATAATATGACCTCTTTAACACTTTGTAAAGTTGTTGTTTACTTTTGTTTCCACTTCTTCATTTTTTTTTGCATGTTCTAATACTCTACTTTTTTCTTCATTTTAATCCTTTTATGTGAAGCACCTTTGGGCTGAATCTTTACACAAAAGGGTACTGCACAAAATGAACGTTTTTTTATGCTTCAATAAGAAAAAAAATCCTCCTCCTTTCACCACTCTCATTATCTATATCACTTTATATCAATTTACCTCATCCAGTGACCTGCATCTTTCCCATTTCTTAAGCTAATCTTATTGTATTGGCTGCGCAGCAGGAAACCTTATCCTAATTTTCTAAAGGGAAGAGAAAGATTTGTGTGCTTATCGATTCTAATCAGCTGCAGGTCTCTGCTATTTAAGTCCAAGTGAAATGCAATTTAGTCATCCATTTTTTCTTTTTTCTTATGTATTGTTAATTTTTTTATTATTAAAAAAGAAGAAGAGGGTCTTAAGGGAAGTATAGGGAGTATTTTGTATTGGCAAAAAACACCAAAGGAAGTCATTGCATGCAGCAAAGAATTAGTCCCACACAACATAACCCCAAGAAAAACGTCAACTTATAATTTTTTGTTTGGTTTTAGTTTTGGATCAAAACCAACGAGATATATCACACTGATCAGTGGGCCTTTGAGGAGGAGTCAGGCTGGTTTTGATTTACTTGGCAGAACAGAGTCAGGCTAGCCGTTTGCTAATGCCAAATTTACGCTACAAGTTTTTAGCCCTGATCTTCCACATGCCGACAGTTTTTGGAGACCACCGACAAAAAGCCCGAAATTAGAGGCAGACTGGTGTGCACTCACGTGAAAGATGATTGGTATGTGCGAACCGTTCAAATCAGTGATCCGGGAGGTCGGGGATAGCTTGCCAGCATATCGCTGACATCTGCTGGATATCTAGCAGGTTAAATATCTGGCTGAGGTGCAGGGGGGACAAGCTATAGCCAATGAGAGCAGACCTTCCTATCCCTCACTCCACTGCTATTGTTCATGCACCCCAGCCTTATCAGGCATCTATTGGTATGGAGCAGGCGCAATAATAGCCTATAGTGTCAAGCATACGGTTTCATGTTTTCAGTGCAAAAAACAATACTTGCTGCCTGCACATACTAAACCATCCCCTCACTCATATTGTTTTCTTTTACTTTTTGGATGTTTCACAAAAAATCCGCGCACTAACAACCTGGACTGTTTGAACCCTGTCACATCTATGTTGTTGTGTGTGATCTTGTTGTGTGTAGCCTCCTGTTGTTGATCAGTTCTGTAATATGCAAAGCATAATGATTGCAAGACTCCAGATTAAAGGGCAGAAGGTTGTATAGTGTACACAGCACAGCGATCTGATGATTTTGAAAGTCTGTAGTGTGGCCAAGGCATAAGCTAACCATCTGCTGGCTGTAGCTCCGTACAGACATGAGAGGGGTACTGATCTTCTTATTTCCCAACATGTCTAACCTATCCTTTAATATAGACATGTCTTAACATTAGGCCTACGTGATATAGTAAATAAATCATATTGCAACTATTTTTACGTATGCTGCTATTGCACAATCAGTCGGAATGATTATTTCAATTTCACTGAAAAAACTACTAAAATCATGATGATGTGACATTTGGTGGGGTCTCTACAAAACAAACATGTTTCTGGAGAACAAGGTTTGTAGGCCAGGGGATCTCTGCAGCACTACAGTGCCTCATTAAAATGCTGTTTTGTCACACATTTCAGCTTACCAAAATAATGCAGCTCCTACGATTTATATTTTGGTTGCTGTTTCAAAAATATTTTGATTAATTGTGGAGCCCTACTTAACATCAACATTGAGTTTGTGTACCAAATATATTCAATAATGTGATACAAGACTGATGTGTCACCTTATTACATTCATATCACTCGCAAACAAATGAATAAACGCATCGAAACATTGGGAATCAGATCAAGATAAAGCCAAGAGAAGTCGTTTTTCCCAGAGTCTAACAAACTGATAATGTTGAATCTATTTCCTCTGCTGAAAATAACATTTTGTGTAAAACTTCTTGTTCATTTCTACTGCAGATAGAGAATTTGCTATATTTTCAGAAAAAAACATTCCACCCTCAGATTAAGGAGCGCTGACAAATATATTTAGTTTGTCTAAGTGACAGTGATGAAGAGTTTACCATTTTCAGCCAAGAAAATGTCAGATGAAGGAGAACAATGAACCAGTGTGCTGTGTCCAGTTGATGAAATTATTACAAAAGTAATTTAAAAAGGCATTACACAACCTACTAATGTCATGTTCTTGTCACTGTGTTGTATTATGTTGTAGTGAGGCTGCTGACAAAGGGGAAAACTGACATCACTTCTGTGATGGATTAGTCCTTAGTGATTGTAATTGTGAGTTAAGGCCAACATTTGATCTTTAATTCAGAGAATCCGACACAAACTAAAACACAGCAAAGTTTGTGACTGATGTTGGAAATGTGAACATTTTTAGATTTAATTCAGCTGAAGCTGCACCCAGAAAAGAAAGGTTAAGTCACAAATAGCCATTTTACATTATTACTCAAGCAATTTAGAGCAAAACCATTTAAAGTTCAATTCACTGAAGAAAATGTTAAAGAAATTAAGTGGGGGGAAGTGAGTCATTGTGCTGTGTGAATCTTCAACCCGTGACTATTTGATTCTCAATATCTTAAAATAAAGATGCCTTTTCAAGCTTTAATCCATTTAATCCGTTCTATAGCTCAGTGTGGATGAACGTGGTATTACAGGACAGTGGGGGGGGGGGGGGGGGGGGGCTATTTCTTTTACACTTTATGTCAAGCGAGTTCACACAGCAATCCATAAGGGATAAATCTATTTGGATATTGGACTTTGAAATGAGTAAGGAGGCACTTTTCCTCCTGAACAGATTACATGCTTCTTATCAAGTCTTCTGGAGGTTGACTTGTGTTGGCACAGTCAGATTCTGGGCCTTGTTCAGTTATTATTTGACAAGATATTTTCATCATAACTTTTAAACATTTATCTTAAAATCTTGTATGGCTGATTGTGTCAAAACACGAAGGACTGAACTGAGAAGTAGGACTAGGCTATATTTTGTCCTTTATTGTGATATGAGACTATATCATCCAAGATTTTGGAAATCGTTCTACGGTGATATGACTTAAGTGTTGTCTTTTCCTGGTTTTAAAGGCTGCATTACAGTAAAGTGATGTAATTTTCTGAACATATCTGACTGCTACTTGTTCTAATACTTGCCTTTACCTGCTCAGTCATTACATCCACATTACTGATGATTATTGATCAAAAATCTCATTGTGTTAATATTTTGCAAAAGTACCAATGGTCATCCGCACAATATGTTTCAATATCAATAGAGGAATTTGGTCAAAAAGTATTTTCATCTTCAGCTACTTTATACTTCCTCTCAACTACATTCATTCTTTAACTGTAATTGTTAGTTAGTTTTCAGATTACGGATTCAGATTACTCAATGTTGATAGGATATGACTTGTGATGCTGCATGCATCAAAGATATGCTGCATCAGAGCCAAAGGAGCATCTTTTTGAATAAATTTATTTTATCGGCAATCAGACACAAGAAACCAAAATAATAACCAAAACTGAAAATAGGGAAAATTCCTAATATGGTCCCCAGTAATAGCCAATAATCAATCCATCCCTAATTTTAAGGCCATATCACCTAGCCCTACTGAGATGGTTGGCATTTTTTGGTTTAATGGAAAAAAAAGGGCTTTGTAGAAACTAGGGGTATTGCAATATTCACAATAACCATGATATTAAAAAATGAAATTGATGTTGTGTAAATAATACACATATTATCATATTGTTTGAATAATCCAGCAAAGATGTGAGGTTATGTGAATCTTTTGTTTATGAGTTAATCTGGTTGCCTTTTCACTAGTCATTGAATTTTATGTACATTGTTCTTGATGTACACTTTTTTTTTAGCACGCTCAAATTTAGTATGAACGCAATAATTTTCAAGCTGAAATATTTAAAAACATAGTACTATTTTTATATTGCACCAAAATGTATGCACTGTACTGATGACGGTAAATGTTCAAATGATAAAGCATTAATATATTCTCACATTATCTGTGAATTAATACGCAGTTTGTCTTCAGGTTAGGGTTGAACAAGGAATTGAGTCACAGCCTCCCACAAGAGAAAATGGACTTTAGCGACAGTAGAGTCCGACTAGTTATTTGTATCGACCTCCAGCTTAAGCACAATCACATTATAACCATCAGTTCTCTTGACATACGGGCAGAAAACAGAGTTAGTATTAAGACATGCCGGATTTAATTCCTGGACCAGACGATAAATTATGATGTCTGAGGTGAATAACTTACTGCTATAGAGTTACAGTTGAAAGGGGCACTGGGTCAGCACCTTCTGAGGGGCTGAGGCTTTAGAGTATCATTGCACATATAGAAGCATATATTAAGATACATTTTCTTTCAAGTCTTAAAGAATACCACATTTGAACTGCAGTTGGCGTCAAGTGCTTTTTGACTTCTTGCTGAAAACTCTAGCATTACTTACTGTGCTATTGATGCTGGCCAGCAGTTTGCCATTGAACTCCACCATAGAGTAGACAGCTCCTTTCACCTCCTTCTCAGCCACAGTTTGCAGCTTACCTGTGGGAGAGAGCACAATGTCTGTTAGTCTGTCTGTTCAGTTTACATTCAGTGGTGCAAGCTCAATGTCAACCTTAACTTGCACAAGCACGATCTAAGTGAGACAGAGGATAACGTAGATCTCGGTAACTATGAGAGAGATGTTGGAAAAGGTGAAAAAGAGTAGGTGAGACAATGCTAAAGTAGAATGAAAAGCTAAAAGGAGAAAAATTGAAAGGCAAGCAATGCACCTTGAGAGGGACAGACTATGAAAGAAAATGAGGTGGGATCAGTAGGGGTGAGGAGAGAAGTCTGATAAGAAGAGATAAGAAAATGATTAAGTGAGGAGGGAAACAAGAGCATTGTAGGACGAAGTGCTCTTGACTGAAAAAACAGGACAGAAGGCAGGGAGGAGAAAATGAACCCAGGTGAAGGATAAAGAGAGTAAAGCAAAGTGAGCTAGATGAGAAGACAACAGGATGAAGCTGAGGAACAAGAAAAGAAAGTGCACTTGTGTCTGTGTTTGTTTGCTGAGAATAGAGCGAGCCAAAGAGAAGCCTGACTACTGACCGTCGGTGTAGTGGAAGACGATGATGCGTCCCTGTTTTGGCTCAGCCTCCTCTGGGTACACCATGGCGGTGCCAACGATAAAATACACTGACGGGTCTTTTCCCAGACGACATGACACCATGCTGAGGGCGTACTCACTGGGGAGGAACTGATGGGCATGGAGAACTAATAGAGATACAAAACACACACACCTCAGTGTGAGAGGAGCAGAATACATCTCTCTGTTAATAGATTTTCTACATCTTTTTTTCATAACTGTCCTTCAGGAACACGCTAATATCGCTAAAACAAAGTCCTGCAAGGCAGACATGAAACAAGGGTAAACATGAGTGGTCAGGTACACAGTAGTTTGGCCAGATTATCTCAACCAATTATGTTTTTTTTAATTTATATATACATTTTTGGGCTTTTATTGCCTTTATTGATCAGGACAGCCGATTGAGGCCAGAAAAAAGGGGTGAGAGAGAGGGGAAGACATGCGGCAAACAGCTGAGGTAAAGATTGCGCCTTAGTACATTGTGAATATGCTCTACCAGGTAAGCTACTGGGGACGCCACAGGTAAAAAATCAAAGTAAGCACACCTGAAATGTCCATAACATCCCATTTTGCAGAGGAAAACTATGTGCATACACAACCCTTGCAAGTATGACTATGTCAAAGTTGAACCAGCACCTCTGTTTGTAAACATGGATAACAATAGACGGTCTTTGTAATAATTGAACTATGTGCCTTTGTTTTCTCTTTAAAATAACTTATGACTGACACTGGGGTTTGTTTGTCTGACTGCTTGTTTCTTTCCCCTATTAGGCATCTTACAAGCGATAGTAGCCACATTCTCAGTGCAAGGCATTAGACTGTTAAGATTACATTGTAAAATGGAATTATTTACAATATCCATGTCACGTCACTGAATTCTGCCTAATCAGATCAGGACAGAGTCATTATTTATTTATCGTCCTTACTCTCATGTCCAGAGCGAACACATTTCTTTCTTTTCACTGTTTTGGCCCACTTTTTTTGCGCTGTGTAGGTCTCAACCTAAGCAGCGTACGTGGCGCTAGCTCATAACATTAAGGGGTGAAAGGTACAGCAATGGATCACATGTTCCACAACATCAAGCGATGCAGAAAATTTGCTGTCTATTAAAACTGATCTGACACAGCCATTGTTGTTTTTACAGTGGTGTATGACTGAGACGGTAATGCTCATAACAGACAACAACAAACCTTATTATTAAGAACTGCAATTTTTGGTGGTGTGGCAGTAACCGAATGATTGATTTCACTTTGTATATCAACCCTGCATTTCTCATCTTAAAGAGTGCAGTTATACGCATCAGTGATCTCAATGCTCATTGAGAAACACACATCTGTAGTGTACCAGGCACCACGCTACTGCTCAAGAATGTCTTCACATCTTGATTGATGAAAATCTCACAACCTCTGAATGAGCCGTTATCTGATCGAACACTGATAAAGTGGAAGTGGAGTCAGCTGTGGACAAAACGTGTTGAACCAGTCCCTTATTTGCATACCATTTACATATAACATACCCTAATTTATGCAGAGGTGGTAACTCTTGGATCTTTAAAAGGAAGGCTTGGCGCAGCAAAATCTGCATTGCAAAACAGACTGGAGCAAAAACCTGCCACATTCGGTGGGCTTCACCATGGAAATCATCTGCATGACGCCCCAATGTGTTCAATTATTCAGTTTCCATAAAGCGCCTGTGTGAGTTCTAGATATTGAGTAATAATGTTAACAAAAACAGTACCAAGTACAAAAAAATATCTTACAGTAACTAACAAATATTTAAATAGTGCATTAGATTAAATATAAGATGATGAATAGATAAATACAAGCCTGCCTGATTGGTAAAATAAGTGTGCACACATTTTCAGATCCCACGTGGCAAAACGATAGCTTGATAAATGAACACTGGCACCAAAGAGAGTTTTCTGCATTGACCTGGTTATTCACTGAGCTGAGGGCAGTGTTTTGCCATCAGAAGCTCCATGTTGAAACATCACTTCCATGAGATCAAATGTAAATGCACACCCAGCTGTCTCACCTTCAAAGGTGTGCTGATCCACCACGAGCAGACTGTGAACCTCCACCTCCTCACCGAAGGAGGTCTCGTGGGGAGAAGTGCTGCTGGGGAAGAGCTTGCTGGAGCTCACACTGCTGGAGAGAGCCTGCAAGGATGTGGATTTATGAGATGGGACAGGAGGAGAGGTAGGGACAAAGCAACCTAATAAACAGTATTAACTAATTCAAATGTGGATTTCTGCAGGAGCTCAGCAGCACAGTCGGCACCATCTGCAGCACCAGATGTGCAGCATTTAAAATCAGGTAAACATCTTTCTGGTCATTATGTGTGAGAGGCTCTGGCTCTGCTTTGTTTCCACTAAGTCATGAGCTGCAGCAGTAAATTCAAACACAAACACAGTACCCACCTGTCCCCTTGGGGCAGCTGTAGAGCCAAGCTGAGTGGACACAACGCATGCTGTCGCTGTTGATCTGGCTGAAAGGACTTTTTGATTTCTCTCCCAGTACAAGTCTATTCTAAATTATGCTCCTGCTTTTCTTTCTTGGCAGCTGAATCATCATTGTCAGTATTCTTTGATGACAAATCAAACAAAAAACGATTATGTTTAATGTCATTTGAACTTGATTTGAACTCTCGCAACAGCCAGATTTAGCTCAAGGAGATGCAACGCTTTCAAAATGGCCTACACTCTCTCACAGCCTACATGTCTCTGGAGGAGTACTGAAACCATAAAATGAGGGAATATATTATAGAATTTTGATTATAATTACACTTTTTAAAACAAATCATATTTCTGGAGGGTAGATAATCAAGTAAAAATTACAAAAAAACAAGGGATACACTGATTGTGAAATTCTGGGCTGGTGCCGATAATGATGGTTTTTTTTTGTGGTTGTTGTTAATTTTGTGTTGTAATCAATTCTTCCTTTCGTGCCAGGGAAAAAAGAACAGTTTTGAAGTCATTCAGCCCTTCAGTACACTATCTTTGATTGAGCACAGATTCTATCATACATATTTATGAAACAACCTTCCTTCTTTCACGCTTCAAAGCCTTTTTAGCCCACTATACAACTACCTACTCAATGAGGAGCGTTTTTCAGTAATTCCATAGCCTCACGAACTGATGGCAGGGATGTCACGAGCCTTAAGCTCATGAAGGTGCCAGCGCACCAAGAGATGAAATCCGGCTGCTGCTGTCAGTGAATGTTATCTTTTTTGCCGATAGAATTTTTATTGATACCAATGCTCAGCTGATATATAACAGTTTTTTCTCTCTTTAATTTTTGCCCAAATCATGAAAGTAAATGAAACCGAGCGCAACAACAATAAAATGTAAGTCCTGGGTTTAGAAAATCTACTTCCAGTACACCTGTGAAGTGTCTGACAGGAAAAAAACATTAGTTTTCCTGACAAGCTCCCAGTTAACGTTATAAATAATTTTCTTTGTCAGCATGCCTGGTTAGATAAGAGTGCAAAACAAACAAGCCCTCAGGTGTTTATTATCCAAACACAACATGAAGCTACAGTACCTGAGTGCTCGCGCTGGGGCGAACGGCAGATGTGGTGCCGCTCACATCCTGAATCTCCACCCTGCTGGACAAAACCCCGAAACACTGGGAAACCTCCTGGTAGCAGATCCGCCTGGTGGAGCATCAACAGAGGGAGAAAGAGAGAGAGACACGGAAGAAGAGTGAGAAAAGCAAAAAGGAAGGCACTAGTAAACATGAAAACAGTAAACAGGGTAACTAAACAAAAGAAGGTACCCTAGGAGGCTGTTCTGTTTTTTGACTGAATAACAGGCAACCTTTTGATAACTTATTTAGCAACGCTGAAAAATGGCTGCCTCTTAAACATTTGAGCACAAACAGGTGACTGACAAATCAAACAGCAGAAGGTCATCGGAATCAGAGCAAACATGAAGCAGCATATTTGTCTGTGTATGTGAAAGGTGTATTGTTTAAATCAAGGCTGCAACTACTGAGTATTTTCACACTCATTTCCAACCAAAAGTCCAAAACCCAAAGACTCTTCACTATCTTTGCTATGACAAATGACAGAGAAAGCAGAAAATCTTCACATTTAAGAAGCTGACACCTACAGATGTTTGACATTTTTGCTTGAAAAATTACTTAACCCTTTTGATAATCAATAGATCTTTAGACATTTTATTTCGATTGATAAGTCAACTCACTGTTGCAGCTCTAGTGTATTTAGTCTTTAATCCTTATGTATTTATTTATTTTCATTTATCTTATTTGTTCTCTTTTATTGTCTTGCTTTATCTTGTTTCATTTATATCTCCTGCTCAATCTCGTATTTCCCTTTGCTTCTAAACTATTGTAAAAACTGAATTTCCCTGGCGGAATCAATAAAGCACACCTACCAACACTCCTGATTTGCGTGAATCAGGAGTGTTAGCATGAGTCTCCCTGTTTTTAACCCTTTATCCCACTGTGCTCCTGATTGGTAATTTCTCACATTAATCCCTGGATTACATACAAATCAAATGGCCGTTTCCGTGTGGGATATCTGTCGTCTACCTGGCAACACAACCCAGCACAAGCATCATTTCATCTTTTATCTTCTTCTTTTGAAGGCTCTCACACACTTACTCATAACGTAATTTTTTTGTGATGTGAAATTTAGATGTTGATTTTTGATCACTTTGGCAGGTATGATAAAGTTTTATCTCAACTTATCTTATCTCATCTCACCTACAGATGATCGGTGTAAAATGTTCATTTAAAAAGGTCAATTCTAGCTTGTTTGTCAAGGCGACTGACCTGGGAGACTCATAGAGGGGAACAGTGCGGATGTGGAGTTTCTGAATCTCGTCAATGGTGCCGATGGTCAGAGTGCTGTTGTTGGCCAGAGCCAGACTGTGAAAAAAAAAATCAAGATGCAGCATTAGTCAGGGGGATAAGAGGAAATACACCCACTTTCTACAAATCAAAACAAAGTTAGATTATATCATCTTCTATAAGAGAATACATCTGAGTCGGCTTTATAGACTTGATGATCAAAACAAAACAAAGTTTAGTTTGTGTTTGTGAACTCTTCAAAGCACAAAAGAAGAAATCATAAAAAACAAGAGCTTCCTTAGTTAAACCACCAGTAGACAAAACTCTGCTGCTGACCTGTCAGGATAGCCCTCAGAGTTGAGTGGGCACATATAATTGACCTCCTTGAGGTTGACATTGGAGAAGACCAGCTTGTGGTTGGAGGAATAGATGACGGTGGGTCGGTCGGAGCAGGCAAAGACATTGGAGGTTGACAGGGATCTGAAGGTCCTCAGCACAGTGGGCTGGGTGCCGAGGGTGACTTTCTTACGCTCACTCAGGGCGCCTGGGGGAAGAAAGAAAAGATTGAAACATAAACCAGTTTAACACCAGGATGGAAGGTGGGTGTACTAATCATTGTTTGGGTCAGCAGAGCGACTGGCTGAGTGCCTTCAGCCAATAAAGTTTGTCCTTGTGTGCAGAATATTTGTCTAAATTTAAATGCTCTTCAAACACGACTGGTTTCATGTGCCCTTCAGCCCTCGATGGAAGCATATGCCTTAGTTATGTTTCTCTGCTCATTGAATCAATTCTTAAGTTTGATTTGTGTGCAACTTATAGTCTTATTATGTCTTAGTGGTACATACACTTTGCATAAGCTTTCCCTTTTGCCGTCCTCATATTTGTGGTTTTTGACCACTGACAGATTTCATGACTATGAGCTGATCAAACTAAAGCAAAACAAATAAGTACATTTAAACATAGAATAATATTCTGGTTGTGAGTGTCTTCCTGTTTTTGATTAGATTTAAAACAATATGTTTTCTAAGAACATTAAATAACCTCATTATATACGATTCATGATTCACTGACTGCAGTTGGTGCAGGGGTTTCTTTGACTGAATTGACACTAGAGACCTAATGATTAGTCTACCGATCGATTAATCAGTCAACATAATAAATCTGCAAGTATTTTGATAATCAATTAACCTTTCCTTATTTTTATGAAGCACCAATGTCAAACTTTCTTGTGTTCCAGCTTCTCAAGTGAGACTTTGCTGCTTTTGTTTGTATCATGTAATTGCAAAATGTTATAATTATAATGCAATTGTTTTAACTATTTTCTGACATTTTATAGACCAAGCAATAAATACATACAGACATCTATATGATAATACAGGGTTAAAAGGGCTTCTTTAGTCTCTACATTAAAATTGCTAATTATATTAGCCGTCATGGTGAGTAATGAGAGCGAAATCCAATTCCAACACCACTGATTTCCCGTTTATTCTTCAAATATAACAAATATTAATAAAATATTCATTGAGAACATATGCCCCCATAAGGTTGAACAAACAAGATGATTCCCATCCATGCATCTATTTAACAGTCAAAAGAGAGACCTTGAAGTCATGTTTAATTGGAAGAGACAGCAATTCAATAATACATCAATTAAAGGGTTATTACACAGCTTTTAAATGTCAAAGTGAATTTGTTCCTAACAGGGAGAACAACACAGCCTGTAAGAAGCTGTATAATATTTTCTGTGGCTTTTAATTGACTTATTTTCATCCCATAAAATTACATCACCTGGGTGTCTTGACCTGGTGATGTCATTTCAGTGACATCATCTATTATCGGGTTCGGAGACAGAACCGAAAGCTGTGGAGTTAGAAAGACTTGAGCATCCAGCAGACAGGGAGTAACTCTGACAATAGGCACTATAAAGCTATAAAACAGAAAGTGCAGGATGGAGTTGAATGAGTCACTACAGACAAAACGTCAGGATATAGCCTCTGCTGCTTTTACTGTGACCAGCAATACTAAATAATAATACATTTTGGCAAGCAATGCTACACCACCTTATTACTGTTTCAGTCAAACATGGTGGAATTTATTTGATCTTGATGCTGCATTCTGAAAGAAATTGAGGTCACTGGTTCACTGTCACTGCTCATAGCATTGTTTTCAGACACGGCAGGCAGTTGTTTTCAGAGAAGAAGCAACAAAAGTCTCCTGAACAGTTCCTGTTTAGCACCGAACAGCAGACAGATGCATACAGTTAGAGACTAGCTGGTCACCACAGTGGAGAATTTAACAGCTAAAGAGCCAGACCAAAAACTATTACCAGGTGGCCACAAACACGACTCCAAATGAATGACAATGTTGTTCTGTAACTGCTGGACATTAAATAAGCAGCTGCTTGCCAACACTAATGTCATATATACATAAAAGCTGATTATATGTCATCGTTGTGTTCATTACTCTTTCCACTGCCCCAAGTGGTGGAAATAATCAGATATCGCATGTTTAATGGCTCCTGATTGGCTGCCTGCATTAAGCTGTATCTTCAAAAATCCTGCTGCTCTGATGTTTGAAAAAGTTAATATGGAGGCACTGACTGCAATTATCTTAGCTGATTTGGTTTCTTTCTTTTAAGGAACTATATTTGACAGCATAGACAAAACTGCACCAGGTTCTCTCACTGTCACTCAAACACATACCAAAATAAATCTGAACTTGAAAAAAAAACTTGCTTAATCCATATGAAGGTCTAAGGTATTCTGTCTCTGAAATCGCAGTGTTTGATTAAATCAATAAAACATATTTCGTATTCAAACAGCAGGCTTTCACTCAAACTCACAGCATTACTTTCTTAAGGCTGCAAAGTTTTCCCATCATTATATCCAACTAGAAATCTGGCAGTTATGCAATTCTCCATGAAATAATATTCTAAAAATGAACATGTTTTCAGACAGCCGCCACCGGCCCTGCCTGAAGGCTCTCTTTCATCTAACCGGTGTAGTGATGGTGCTGTGAAGGACCTACCAGTCTGCAGGTCCAGACCAAAGTAGAAGAGCGCTCCGTCTCCAAGCGCACAAAGCAGGTAGTAGCTGCCTTCAAAAGTGGTCATTAGGATTGAGCGAGGGATGATCTCTGAGGGACACACACAGTAAAATGATTTATTTTTCTTGTACTCCGGGTTCACAGGTTCATGGATGAACACCAAAGTGATAAATGTCTAGACGAATGTCTCCGTCAGAAAAATCAATGAGCCCAGACTGGCTGTTAACTTTTGGGGAAAAAAAACATTTGAATGCTGCAGGGTAAAAATAAAGTCTTCCGTCTTTTCTGTTTCCCAAACCTCCGTTTTCACTGTCTGCAGGCCAATTATATAAAAAAAAAATTGGCTCTGATTAAATGCTTGCTGGCTGACTCTCACAATGTGGCAGTGTAAAAAAGTCTGTAAATGTAGAGACTTGTAAGATTACTTGTTTCCATGGTAATGTACATCAATTATTTTAAATAAGAGGGCCAAACAAACAAAGGGCTGTGTTTACTTTACACATCTCTCATACAGAAAGGTGAAAAAAAAGATAATTAATAAATAATTCAGGTTAATTGCAGCTGTGTAGTGTTAAAAACTCTTCTGACGATAAGCCAAAAATATAAAAACTTAGATATTAGCTTTTAATTAGCAGGTTTCCTGTTTTAAACAGTCTGCAGTCACATTGTCCTTGTTAGGGGGAGTGAGCACAGTCTGCAGAGTTTGAGCATGGAGCAGCTGTCACTCAAATGCACTTGGAAAATAACGTCTGACACTTTGGGAAAGAGTGTGGAAAAATTCTTCATGGGTGAAGAATTTAAAGTGGAAAGTAAGAGTCCTTCCTGTGCTGGTACACCATGTTATGAAACTTTGTCTCCAGTGACTGCTGACTTTTTGATAAGTTTAACCAAAAAAGTAGTCAAGTTCTCTCCTGCATATTTTAACACAAGTTTAAATACTTGTCAAGCGTCTTAATGGGACACTTAATGCAACTGGGTTGGCAGCATAGTTAATGTTAAAGTACTAAAAAATGAGGTACTTAATGGGAGATTCTATTTTAGCTACTTCTACGTTATTACAGACCCATTCATTTCACTTATTGATTGGATTTCTTAAAGCAATAGTTCCACAGTCCTCTTATATGAATGGACAGATTGAAGTTGGGTATAAGGGAAAGATGAGGGGCTCTATATCAATCTTTATCTTTATTTTTTTTAAAGGCATCTCTTTGGAATTTCTTAGCAATCAGAAAATCAAAATGAGTGTTATAGGTGATACTAAAAAACTTTAAAAAAAAAAAAATGTTACTGTTCTTTTATCATTTCCTGTTTTGTCCATTTGTTGTGACTGTCATCAGTGATACTGAGATTAAAATTATTGACACAGGTGATGCCGTGATGCTTTGTGCTGTCAAACACAGTTTGTCGCCCACGACTGTCTTCAGGCTTTGAAAACTTCCCCCTTTAACTGTGAAGATCAGGGGTTTTTCTAGCTTACTGAGACAGCCCTAGTTATGTTAGGAGTTAGGAGTCATTGCCTTTTTGGATCTGTGGAACCTACTGAGACACTGTATGTGGAATATGGGCTACAAAAGGCACTTCAATTGATGTGACATTATGTGCATCAAACGGTCTCTCTTCACAAGCCAGTAACAGCTTTCCTTTTCTCCTAACAGCACACCCTCTTCTCTTTTCTCTCACCTCCACCCAGCATTTCCTTGTGCAGGGCTGTGAAGCAGGGCAGTTTGAGCACACGGGCTGAGATGTCGGTCCAGAGTCCCACAGCGCAGAGCGGTGACTCACCACCGCCGTCCCCCAAAGGTGTGATGTCCAGGCACGCCACCTCATGCTCCATCTCTGTGGTGCTAAGGGAGGTGTAGAGGACGTGAGAAAGTTAAAGTTTGACACACACAGCGAGACATAAATGTCTTAGTGACCCAGAACATAATTTTTTTCTCGTGTGAGATGTAAATTGAAAAATGTGTCAGTCATCTATAGTGCTAAGCTTGGAGTTCACACTGGCTGAAGTTCCCAGACGAACATTCATTGCACATCTGCAGAACTGTGGCAGGAACTCATACAGTGTGTGGACAGGCATCAAGATTTTTGTTAGTTTGTGCATACGCTTGTTTGTGATGGTTTGTAATGATATGAATTTGTCTAATTAGACCAAAGTAGCTATTCTCCATTATCTCTGTCCATTATGGATAATGTATTAAGATTAACTTAAGGAAATATTATATTGTGTTTAATGGCGTTAACATCAATGTAATGAAATATCTTGATTTGTCAGTAAATTCACTGGATCAGACAAAAACAGACATTCCTAACAGGTTATATTATCCACAAACAGGTTCTGAATTGAATTTCTTGAAAATTTAGGATATCATTACATAGCTCGACATGGCAATATATAATTGAATTTATCACAATAAAGGATTTTATTCATGTTTTCTCAGCCAACTCTTAAACTTGTCATTTAAAAAAAAATTAAACCTGCACTGCAGAATTTGATGTTTTACACATCACTGGTGGTGCACCTGCGTGGAAAAGTCACCACAGATACCAATTTAAAAACTCCAGTATACTGCGAAGTACAGAGAAATGTATCTTGCCGCTATGGGCTTAATCAGCATAGATCATATTCACACGGCCATTTTTCTCTGATGTCAGGGAGTAAGGAATGTGATGTTATCATTTCACCGCTTCCTGATCAATCAGAAACCGAAAAGACAATGGATAGTAAAAAACCAGAGCAACACTGGACCATATTTCAAGGTAAAACAACGCAGGCTATTTGATAAGCCATTAGCTTCCATTGAACAACAACGAACATTAGCATTCAACCAAATGGTAGCTAACATTACTGTTTGATTGTGTTACAGGGTACAACAGGAAAGCCATAAATTAACTACAATATCATCACACATCTGCGACACATTTATTTTAGCCTGGAAGTAAAATGCACTAGATGTAATGAAACTGTAATGTTAGCTGGAAAGTGATTGAATGCTAACATTAGCTTTATAATGAAAATGAGGAGGGAACAAGATGATGTCACTTGTTAATAAAAAAAAAGGGGCCTGAACTCCTGAGTTGTAATAGAACAAGGCTCATCAATAATGCAAATATAATGTAAGGATAATCACTCTACAGTGTGTTGAGTACTTACCCTTTAATTGCATGACAGAAGAGCATTTCAGCCATGTAAACACCTTTAATCCTACTATGACTATCTAGTCTTTCCAGAGGTTTGTAAGTCATAGAGGAAACCAGCAGTTTATTGATGGAGGCCAAACATTTCACAGCTCTGCTGAGACACTTCACTCTGTCTCTTTCACTGTTTCATCATCCAACACACTGCAAACAAACACTCAAGCCTCAAGCAGCCCTGGTGGCCGTTTTTGCAAGCTGTGCATCTTTCTCTGGAAAAAACATTTTGTGTACCCTTTACTTTTTAAAAATTACTGTAAAAATAGTGGCTCAAACTGTTTTATCGCAATACTGACGCAGACAGCCACAAGGGTAGACTTCAAAAGTAATGTGAAAGACATATAATAAAATGTAGGACTCTACAATTCTACTGTACCATAAACTACAGACTTAAAAATGAGATTCAAATCCCTCAGCTCAAACAAATTTTAAAATGAAGGTAAGGTGGTGCAGATAAGATAATTACACATAACCAAGTCAGAGACAAAGTTGAACTACAGGGAATACAGTAAATTAATGTTTGGTTAATTAAGCTTTCATACAACAGTTCTGTTGGGTATTGTGTATGCACTCGTATGTAAGGTTCTCCCCTGCTGCTGCTTCATATTAACTATTTAATTAACCTGCAATTCTATTAATTTAATTAATTTGTTAACTAAAGTACTTTGGAGTATCATGATTTTTTAAATTTCCTGGCAAGGCATGAAGACTTCAGTCTCTGCAGTCGACTTTGTCACCTAAAAAATAACTTACTTGACCGACGAGCAATTGCGATATGTATCGTAACATTCAAGCTAAGGGGAATCTTTTTTAAAAGATCACAGCCAGGGGATAAACTGAAGGGATGAAATCAGACATTTTTTTTTTTACTCTTAAGCTTTTCTCATCTTTCAATCTGATCCAGTTTGTACCCACAGACCAACATGGTAGGCGTTAAAGAAATAGTTTTGATATTTTTGGGAAGTAGGCTCATTCACTTTCTTGGTGAGAGTTAGATAAGAGGATGGAGACCTTTCTCAAGTTTGTACGGGACATACGAAGCTACAAACAGCAACCGGTTAGCTTAGTTTAGCACAAAGACAAAGGAAAAAACAGCTAAGGGCGCACTCACAATAGGCTATCCGTACCGTGCCCAAGCACATTTGACCCCCAAATTCCAGTTTGTTTGACTAGTGTGAGCGCGCCGTACCAGACTCAAGCACGGTACACTTCCTTGGCCCTGGCACGGTTGGAAGAGGTGTGCTTCAGCACGGTACGGTTGCTCATGCACGAGCACAAGCACAGGACATGAAGTATAATGATGCGTATTATGCCGCCTTGTATAATCAAGAAATCCAGGAATGTGAGAGGGCCGCCTAAGTCAGTAAAGTCATGTTCTCTGTGTTGTTAATCATTAATTAGCATGTTCTATCTTGTTTGTTTAATCCATACGAGCAATTTCTTTCTATTTTCAGTCTTTGTGTGAAGGTCAAATACATTTAAAATGCTTTCTTCCCCCAAAGGTTGTACTTCTACTACGCATGTGCAAGGTTTCAATACACCAACTTTTTTTAGGGCTTCATTCCTTGTGCAGAGATGTGATGCCATCAGCTCATCCCACCAGAGCACTTTAACAAATAAGAGTTTTTAATGCTAATATTAAATAACATCACCCTTCTCGGTATACCTGTGCATTAGTGTGATATCCTCCACTTCTATGCCTATAGGAGGTCCATTAGCAGCTGCACGTCTGACACTTTGGGATTGGTTGAAAGTGTCATGAATCTCAACTGCATGCTCGCATTTGTACAACAACATGATTGGCTGATATTTTTCATGGTTCGGCTGTAGTAAGGCAGATGATTGGCTTTTGAGGGGAAGGGGTGGGACATAGTTATTCTTCTCTCTTATAACTTCTCTAGCTAAGCTCACCAGTTACTTATTTAACGTACAAACATGAGAAAGGTTTCAATGTTCTTACATAACTCTTGCCAGAAAAGTGAGTAATATATTTCCCAAAATGTCAAACTATTCCTTTAAAGCACATGGTTGATGTTGTGTGTCCTCTCATTCAATTGACTTCCATGTCTTTTTGAATGTCATACCAGGAGATCTCTAGATATCCTGAATTTAATAATACACCCTTAGGTAGGATAATATAGATGTTTATATAAGGAAGTGTATATCACAAGAAAAAGCTTTGGGCAACTGTATGCTGCATGATACAAAGTGCTTACAGCATGACTTTGACTAGCTGTGTTTATAGAAGAGGAAGAAGTCATGTATTGCCCGAAAATATCATTAAACTTATAATGGGGCTACGCCTTGTGTATCTCTGTCCTACCTGATCTGTTTGAGCTCTCCAGCTAGGATCTGCAGGTAGTAGAGGGCCCGTCCCACGGCGAGCACCACCTGAGTGTGGTTGCAGGCGGCCACGCTGATGTTCCTGCCCTGTGGCTCCTTCCACTCACTCACTAATGCCTTGCTTTCCTGGAGCACCAGGCGCACAGAGCCTGACGTTATCTGTAGGCAAACACACATTTTTCCTTTTTTTAGAGAATATTATTTTGCACAGAATTTCTGTTTTTGTATGTGATTTTGTGCCAGGGTTGTTTTCTTTTTAATGGCTGAAACAAAATTACGATTAATTGCAAAGACAATTTTTTTACAGCATTTATGTTTTTGTTAACAAAAAACATGTGATGAGACTGTGTTTAAGGTATAGAGAAGATACATTACTTTGCACTAAATGCTGGTGACTACGAATTCATTAAGTCTAGAGAAAAAGACACTTTTAGCAATCCTTCTGAGGCCGATTTTGTTGTTAAAGAGAAGACAAATTGAAGGCTACACTGACACTTTGCTCACTAGACACAATTAAATAATTAGGATGCAGTATTGGAAAATACTGCAGTTCAATCATAACACAAATGTGTAAAAAAAAATATGGCCTGGTAAAAAAAGAAAGAAGGATAAATGTCCAGCATTTGTTTGATAGCAAAAATCCTCTTTATGAAACATTAAAACAATATGTTTGTGTTACCAAGACGTCTCATTATTGTTCTAAAAGTTAATTTTGTAGCAGTTGTATTGCAGGTAGCAAAGGGCTTGTGAATACCTGGTAAAAGCCCCTCAGGTTAAAGAGAAATCAAAATTTTAATATTGAAAATGTAATAATATAATGAGGAGACCCATACAGCACTGAAGAGGCAAGACAATAAATCGAAACAAAAGAGCTGAAGAAGCTTCATTAACAGACTGCAGCAAGTTCAAACAACAGTCAATCTATAAATGGAGGTGTTGCACTGTTGGGGAGCTCAGATAATACAGAGGTGTAATGAAATGTGAAATCTCATCATATATTCAATATTGGATCCTTAATAGAGTGCTTGGAAGCAGTTATGAAGATTTAATTGTCCAGTTTCTGCAGTCTGTCTACGTGCAAATCACAGCATATCTGAAGAGACAAAAACAGTTTAAGTTTAAAGCGAGTGTTAGCGAGGACATGTTTTCTTCATGAGTTAAGTTTTATATCAGAACACACAGCTAGTGTCCAAACAACTGGGGAGCGTGGGGGAAGTTGATAAGTTGATATTATAGATATATATGAATTCATAATGTTTACCGCGTAGCATAGTAGTTTTTCATATAACCACGTAGTTGATTTAGCATTTTAGCAGGTTCATATTTGCTAATTAGCACTTGGGGTGGGAGGATATATGATCAGCGTACCTTTCGCGGCATATCCTGCCTCCTGCATGAAAAAGTTAAATCGGATG
The DNA here is from genome assembly GCF_040436345.1 of Pagrus major. Lineage (NCBI taxonomy): Eukaryota > Metazoa > Chordata > Actinopteri > Spariformes > Sparidae > Pagrus > Pagrus major. The sequence continues at coordinate 3,423,392 of NC_133218.1, read as the reverse complement.
TGTGGAAATACTATGGATTCAAACTAAAGAACGACAGAGAGAAGAGATGTCCGCCATTTATTTATCCTTTATTTATGCAGCAGGATGTAATGATTTATGATTACCTTATTTAAGATTGTTTGATTGTTTACTGCTGAAAGGACTACTCACCAAAAAGAGATGTGTGTCCCATCTATGATGTAATCATTTAAAATTCCAGTATGCATGTTTGAGTTTTGCGCATATTTTACTGATTATCAGAATAATATCGTCACAATTATTTTGGTCAGGATAATCATGACATGCCTTATTGGCACTAAACACAAAAAAGTGTAGCTGAGGTCCATGGAAGCTGGTAACTAAACAATTGGATAAATCAAACCTATGACTAACTATTAACTCTGGCTACATCGTGATAGACAGTTGCATATGTTAGCAGTTAGTTGTGAGATAGTAATACACATCAATTTAAAGATGCAGTCTGTGATTCTGGAGAATGATGTTTGATTATTTCAAAAGGAGTCGGTATATGACGACCACGGAATGAGACTCAATCATTAACTGCTATGTGTACTGCTACCACCAGTAAGTTTTTTGTGTCTAATCGCTCTTGTATAGTTTCTATTTTATTCCATTCTTATATTATATACATTTAATGATTTATTCTCTAAGTCACTCTTATTACTATCACTACTTATTATGTCTTTGTGCTGCTGTAATGGCCAAACTTCGCCTCTGGGGGATCAATAAAGGATTATCTGATTTTATGGGCAACAATAAACTTGATAATATTCAGCTGTCTTTTACAGTCGCTCTGGCTTTGTCTCCATCTCCCCCCAAGAAGAATATCAGGGTTGTTCTTGATGTTTAGCGTTGTTTACCAGGCGCTTCTTTAGATTTTAGCAATTTCATGGTGGGCAGGTAATGCACAGTCGGCTTGTCTGAGCTTGTTTTCAGGAAACTGCTGCATACAGTTTTTTTATTGCAGGGTTAATTGGAGCAGCAAAAGCTCAAGCACACAGTCCATGTGCGAGCTGGAACACCAAAATAATGAGCTACAACAAGGCTAAAAGCTGCAAAGAGCTGCAGAGTCAGACATTCATTCTTCTTGGGTTTAGCATTATGAGCAACTCTTTCATGTAGACTCCTTTGATTTATTGTTCGAAACAAAAATATTGCTTTGTGTACAATTTATATGTGATTCTTGCAGATTTAAAGTAAAAAAAAAAATTCTAAAAGTGGGGCAATGAAAATTTGTGTGGTCTCTTTGTTGCATTTGGTCCATTTATTAAGTGTCCTTGACACTGTCTACCACAGTGTTTTTTAATAAGATCGCTGAAGGTCAAAGTAAAAAAATCTTGCTCCACAGCTAGTGCCTTCAATGCAAGTCTAAGTAAAATATTCAACTTTTATTATTCAACGCAATTTGTCTGAGGCCTTTCAAGTGTAAAATGAGTCAGATTAAAGAAAAAGTAAAAAAAGTGTGGTTATAGTATAAAAATACCAATTCTGAGAGGTAACAGAGTTCTAGCCTGAAACACACAGAGTGTTGTCATAACAACCTCATGGTTGAGGGTCTAACAGTTGGCAGAACTCCCTGCAGGTCTTATCCTCGTTCCAAAAAGGAAGGCTGAAACTAGAATTTAAATGAAGTGCAGTATTCGTCTTAACCAAATGTAAAATACATGAAGCCTTTTGCGACCCTCATATTCAAAACTGCCCCTTTCAATCATGTATGACTCAGTTCCAGCAAAGTATTTCTTATTAAACAGAGAAAGGCCACAGTTGAATTATTAATTTCTATAATTGATTCTGAATTAGTGAAATTATATGTTATTTCTGCTTTGAACTTGGATGTGCTTATACCGTTGAGTCAGCTAATTCCAGGAAACGGGCTCAAACATTCAATGAGAAATCAAAGCATGTTCTGAAGGAACCTGACAGCACATGTCGAGTGCTTTATACATATAACAGAAGTGTGCTGCATGTGTGTGTACAAACTTGAATGAGCTGTTGGTGCGCCACATTTCCACAGTAAAATGTCTGCTGGTTGTCCACAAAGCCTGGAAGTTCAGTCTCTTCGACTTCCTCGCCACTCAGCATCAACACTCTGGGGGAAAACACGCTCTTAAGATAAGATAAAGGCATTCGGAATCGACTCCACACTTATCTGGCATGCTGCACGGAAAACACTCACCGTGTTTGACCCACGAAAGACAGCACCAGCATGTCATCTGTCTCTCTGCCTGCCTCAGAGCGGAGCGGCCACAAACCTTAAAGGAATTCAAGAGAGGGTGTTGGAAAGAAAAGTTACTTTCTGCACCAATCTGCAGAGCAGGAGAAACACAATATACAGCCAGTATCCAAACCAATCTTTAACTATTCCATCTGTCAAATGTTAACATGCTGGAAGATGTACAGGTTGCAGATCCCTGTCAGAGAGCCATTGATTGGCTAAGTGAATAATTGCCTCTCATCAAGAGGCCAGGGGATGGAGGCAGCAGCGGAGACTTTTAGGGCAGAGCTGGTCAATAAATGACTGAAGCCTAACAAGTGCAAGCAGACCTGACTTGGCCTGTGTGTCTCATTTAAGCATCAGAACAGTCTTGGGAGAGGCACCTCATTTTCTGAGAGAAAGAGGTGTCTGCCCCCGTTAAACCTGATGAGATTCTTCAACTTGACAGTTAACTGTCGCAGGAATTACAATGCTTGTTGGTTTACTAAATGAAAACAAATGTTTCCAAACCTAGCCTTGGCAACGCTCCCATTCTTTTGAAAGTACCGAGCCAAGACCTATGACACGTGAGCCATCTGCTCACACTCACATGCCGAGCATTGATGAGCAACAGCTGGCGCCTTGGCAATGCCAGGCAACCAGATGTGCAGGTTGAAGTGGCTCTACTGTCAAATAAGTAAAAGATTAAGGTGAAGGAGGCGTTGGAAGAGAGACACACACACACACACACAAAAACAGAACACACAAACCTTTGATTCCTGGGAGGTCAATGCTGGCATGCTCATGAATCCCAATGCCATTGCGAATGATCCGGAGAGAGCCCTCCTTGAAGGCACCAGAGCATGTCACCAACTGAAAGCAGCAAAAGAAGACATAAAGACATGGACGCATTTGTTTGTCTTGCTTTTTATAGAGTTGTTATGCAGTTGATCCTGCTATTTGTACTATTTTCTCTTTAGGTGAAAAAAACATTTCATCATGCACTTGTCAAGTTCAAGAATTTGGGCTATTCTTCTTTCAGATTAGTGGAAAGCAAACATCCAGAGTAAACATTTAGGTGTTTATTTCAGTTCAGATTTCTGTTCTGGAGGTGTATGCAAACTAGTGAATATTTTATTAAAGAGCCTTTCTTTCATAATTAAATATAAACTTTCTGAAAACTTGTAATGCAAAAATTTGCAGACCATCTTGCGATGGGATCTCACCAGCCCCCACGCCTGTCAACATGTACACATGTTCTTGCACGGCTGTGGCTCTGTCACACTGACAAATATTTGTCCACGGACACACAGGAAGGCATTGCTTCTGTGTTTGTTCCCACTACAAAAAGGTGTCTCCAGAACCGCATTTTGCCACGATATCACACACACAGAGTCACAAAGTGAAAACATTACCAGCCGATGCTGTCGCAGTTGGTAGTGGCCGTCTTAATGCAAGTAATCAACTGGGAAATGTTTCATGGTCATATCTTTTAATTCAAATGTAACCTGTGGTGTCTCCCCTGAAACATCTTTGTGATGTTGTGAAAGCTTTTCTTTTTCTTACCTTGGTCTTTAAGATTTAAGCATCATTCAAAATTGTAGTTGTAAATGCCATCAACATTTATGGAAGTATTGGCAGAAGTCAATGTTGAAGCAGTAACATGTGTAGTAGTGAATGATTTGTAAATCATTATCAGTTTATAGCAGAGCTTCTCTGAGATTGGCAACAGTGCTGAAACCCCTGAAGGTAAATAATTCTGACTGGAAGGCGTCAGAATATTATTCATTCATCCAGTCACGGCACACTAACAGGATTAATGCCCGCGCCTGTATAATCTCAGCCCCTACCACCTGCCACCCGACAGCTTTATCCTAATGGAAATAACCATTGTGAACCTGGCAACTCACCTAACTCCCCCGAGCCTGTTCTCAAATGCCCTCACACTCTCAGCCACACTCTCACAGGACTGGCTGAATCCTGATAATCTGCCCATAATATATTATGTTTTTGTTATTTATGTAGGGTTTATCTGTCATAAACCCCACTGTGGTTTGTTGATCACAGTAATTTCTCAGCTTTAACTGCAAACTGTGCTCGTCCTGCAAATAGCGCATCAATCCTCTACTGTCTTAACTGTCTAGGAATGTGTCCGCACCAATTAACCAGGTCAAATGCTCTGTGGATTTGTAAAAAATGCCAAATTAAAACGATTGTGATTGGATTTCATTCTGGGACTGAAATGAGCTCCAGTGTGTGTGGATGAATACATTCAGAGTGCTGGTCCGTGCCCAGAGAGCGGCTCAGTGCTCTAGTGGACCGTTGCCTTTGGAACCACATCAAGTACCCCTGAGGCCTGAAGTCAAACCCTGCCAACAAAACCTTCTGTACTGTATCTCTCTCGTTACTTCACTCTTTCATCTCCCGCTGCCTCACTGATTCGACACATAGAAGGACAAATGTTTAAATCAAATATTGTTTTTGTCAAAATATTACATGTTGTTAGAGAAAATAAACTGATTCATTAAGATCTGGTTTTATTGAACATAAAAAGAATTAATGCCTTGCAGTTGTATGCATCTGCCAATCTGTCAAGTGGCAGTTTACTTCCATGTCTGTCCTCATTCACTCATGACAGCACACTCTCATTTAATATATGCAGTGATGACACTCAGGGGATTTCACAAAAAGTGTAGTTCTTGGTGAAATGTTAGTTATCACTATATTGAGATGTATGATTGCAGTGAACAATTTCCAGCAAGAGATTATTCTTACAGAGGAGTACAGAGGACAGATCGACACATTCACCTGAAGCTCAATCAGTGAGCTTTTTGTGGACTACTGCTGTACATCTATTAGAGTGTAAGTTCATCGAGAGAAACCAAAAACAGTTTCCAGAGCTATGGCGATGAATAATGGCCAGAACATTTGATGCAGAATATTATGATGTCACAGTGCATTTAGCCTCCATAATTAACCATAATTTCCTCAAGGGGTTCTTGAGATATTACATTCACATGAATGAGACATGTGGACGGATGGACAACCTAAAAACATAATACCTCTAGCCACTACTGCTGCCGGCATGGAGGCATAAAGCATGTTTTGCAAGGTTGCGATGGCATATGACTACCAACTTCTTATCAGCCAAAAATGAAGAGATTCCACATTCAAGAGAATGTGTCATACAGATGGATGATCAGACAACCTGAAAGCATAATGCTTGCTGGCTGTTGCAGGCGTGGAGGTATAAAATAATTAATATTTTAGTATTATAGAGAGAAAAAAGAAATCAATTACTTCACTGGGTAGAAAGATGAAATTCTCTGTCTTCTTGTTGACTTTTAAATCTGATATTAACATTTAAATAGGGGCTATATCACATTACATTCAGAATACAAACTGTTTGACAACAGTCGAAGGTAAACAAAATTTAGTACAGCAGAGATGATGGATTGTTGTTATATATGCAGACAGGGAGACCAAAACAAAGTCTTCGCTGTCAGTTTAAAAGGGTGTGAATATTATTAGAGGATATAACATGCACAGCAATCTGGCTTTCTGCGATGGAACAAGAAAACCAATTCAAGTGTGTGTACCGTGGATGCATTTTTATATCAGGTGTAACTGCAGTCCAGCTGAATCATATCTAGATGCCAGTGGGATAACAGGCAGAGCATGCTAATGCCAGGTGTACAGGGACAAGAAGGAGCAACAAAACAGACCAGACAAAGGAAGAACACCCAGCATATAAAAAAGGCACAGGAAGCCGAAGACTTGTACCCGGTTATTCTGGCCGGCGGCGAGCTTGTGCTGTAGTATGTTGCATGCTTAATTCTGCTGACAAAAACACTACTAACGCGACTCAGGAACTGGGCTGCATTGGTTGTATAAGCCTAGACTCCCTGAAGGCTGTGACAAAGAGGATGATAAAGATGAAACACAGATGGAGACTCACCATGAATAAATAAAGTGTATCCAGTGAGTGTTAGGAGGGGTTACAGTAATCACCATGTCACACATTCTCTGGAAAATGCCTCAAGAAATCTTTTATTCTATCTTAACGATTTGCTTTCAATATGTAACTGTATTATGACGTGTTGTGTTTGTCCTGTTTGAAATTAAATGTGAAAATATTTTTCAATTTTCACAAAAATAAAGGAGTCAGCTTGCGGTTATTACCTGGCCCTGGCCTTGCCTCTCCAGGTCGACAACACACATGTCCACAATGGGGCCCAGATTGGTAAATGTCTCCATCACCGCCACATATGAGCCCTGGTCATTGCTGTCCACGTTGAGCTGCAGAGAAACAAACAAAACCCTCTTTAGAAATCAATTAAAAAGGATGAGACTCCACACAATTCTGTTAGAGGGTTATGTGAATGTGAAGATAATACAAGGAACACGAAATATTTGCCATACTACAACCTTATGAAAAATGTCAATACCTTCAACAAAGAAATTTACTGATATGACGTTGATATGACACTGATATGAGGTTTATGGATTACATGCCAAGTTTGAAACAAGCTGTAAAAATGAGAAAACATTCAACCAAAAACTTAATTAATTTTGAAGATAGTAGAATGTGTGAATCTGTCACTTTCTGCTTACCTTCACTAACTGGGAGTCGCCCAGTCTGGAGCCCACAAAGACCACACCGTTATCCAAGTAGGTCAAACACTCAGCAATGGATGTCTGTCATTGGAGAGAGACACAAAAACAGCTCAATCTATTTGGCCACATCCACACTAGGGTTGCAACTAGTGATTATTTTTAGCATTGCTAGCAGCACGGCTCTAAGAATAACAATGTCGATGTGTTAGTTGGTCCAACTGTATTTCCCCAACTTTGATGATCCTGTCAAAACTACACCTCAGCTATACTTTGTGTATTATGCTATTTAGGAAATATTAACATGTTAGTAAATTAAACTAAAATGGTGAATATGACGTTATAACATTATACCTGCTTAATATCACATTTTAGCATTGTGGACGTGAGCATGCTGATATATTCAGCTCAAAACACCGCTGTACCCAAGAAGTCTTGATGATCATGCCAATAATTTTCTTGATTAATCATTTTGCCTTAAAAATGTCTGAAAATAGTGATAAATCACAATTTCCTCAAAGCTAATGTGGTGTCTTCAATTTGCTCTTTGTCCAACCAACAGTCCACAACTTAAAGATATTCAGTTTAGTTTCATATAAGACAAAGAAAAGCAGCGAATCCTCACACTGGAGAAGCTGGTACCAGCAAATATTTAACATTTTCGTTTGAAAAATGACTCCCGTGATTAATCAGTCATTAAAAATAGTTGATAACTTGCCTGTCAGTTACGTGATTGGTTAATAGTTTCAGCTCTAATCCACACTGCAGTCATATTTGTAAATACAAATTCACAATACATTTTTTCCACATTAAGTCAGCATTTAGAAAAGCAAACATTGAGTTTGGCCAGTACTAAATCAACAACAAACTAATCAGTGACAATTGGTATAATAGATTTAATTGTTTTAGTCGTCTCAGTAAGAGCACCAGAGGTTTGCAAAGCTCTGTTGGCCAAATGACATGAGCAATTACGAGACGTCACTTTAGGCTCTGTTAATTTCGGATGGGAAATTGTTATTATTTTTGACCTTTTAAATACTGAACAATTAATCAAAATAATAATGATAATTGGCAGATTACTTGATGATGAAAATAATTATTATTTTAGCAATTGTCGGACAGCAACAACAGAAAGGTTACTGAGAACACTCTGTTCAGCTATACTGAAACCAGAGTTCAATACATTTTCCATAATCAAGGGACATTTTATGGAAGACTGACAAATAACAGGAAAACACAGAAGTTTCATGTTTCAAATTGTGTCACCTGTCTGTATGCAGACATGGCATCCTATATAACCTGGCTGAGCAAATATGAAGTAACTTATTATGGGTGTAATGCAGTTACCATTTGAAACAGTCAATCCTAAATCCAAGCACTTTTAAAATGCCACAAAAAATTTCAAGCATTTTCAAGGATTTCCAGCACCCATACCAACCTTGTAATCCATAATAATGATAGCATATAATGCACAATTTTGTTGTTCCAAATGGAAATGAAGAAAGATAATAAAATAAACGCTGCAACTTTCCTTTCATTTTAAAATTTTACTTCTCGCTAGTTTACTTTTTTGAGGTAAAACCAAACAAACTCTGTTCGACACATAAATGATGTTTCCAGATTCACCCTCAGTGGTATAAACATGTTCTTACACTCTCAGGTATTATTGATACATGGTTAAGAGTTTTTTCTGTTTGACATTTTAATGTAGAGCTGTTGCTGCTTGTCGACGGAGCAGGTTGGTCATAACAATAAAGTTAAGAATGATTTGAAAAGCAATCTGTCTCTAGCTCAACAGTCCTAGTCTGCTGGGTTGTTTCTAGCATCACTCAGCAACTAGCAAGAAAGCTTTTTACCTTTCTAAACTCCTTGGCAGGTCATTAGAGAAAGGTGCCACAAGTGAAAAGCTGTGAGCCTTTAACATGAGATTTAGTGCCGAGCACAGTATTGACATGCAGTCGTTGTCTAAATCAACTTAAAAGGGGATAAGTGACGCCCTGGCACGCAATCAACAAAGAGGTGCGATCATTTTCTCTTCTTCTGTACAAGTGTAGACTGATCCATTAGCTCCTGTCAGGGCCATAAACCATTAAAAAGTCGATCGTAACAAACGGGGTAGTGAAAGGAAAAGGGAGCAGGAGGAAAATCAACAGAAAGGGTGGTCGAGCCAGGTAAAGAGAATCAGATGGGAGGTACCCTAGCCAGGTAGATGAACACAATGAGGACAGAGATAAAGACACATAGAGATTCAGATAAATAGAGGACCTCTCCGAGCAGCTCCACATGCAGGTCTTTGAGAGCCACTGTCCCGTCCATTAACTCCTCCTTCTCCAACAGCAGCATAAATAGACGCCCCTCCATGTCCCCCAGCAGGTAGCGTGAGCCATTTGGGTCAACCCGGTTGTGACAGACAATGGTGCTTTGCTGTAAATGAGAGGGGAACACAACAAATCATTAAAATAACACCTACAGTGCAGGTAAAGCCTGCAAAAGCTTCTTGCAAGAAACCTTTATCTTCACCTCATGCATTATCTATATATGAGCATGTCAACATGCAGCCACAGAGACATGTCTTCACAGTGTTTGTTTTGTTCTCTCTCATTATGAAAACATCGTCTGAGGAGTTTCCCCAACGTACAGCTGGAATTTGACACACAAAGCTACAGACTCTTCAAATTTTGCCTGTCAAGAAAGGTAGACATTAAACAAGTCTGCCTGCCTCCCTTCAGGGGCCTGTGTACACTACAACAGGAGTAATACAGAGGTTCATGCTAAAACAGAAGGATTCTGGGACACTTCTACTACTTCTTCCATGTTTGAGCAACTACAATTTAAAAGTGGATTAGAAATGTAACGTGACACAGAATTTTGTACAATACTTAACATAACAGCCTGACCCATACTCGATTTTTAAGGCTAATACTTGGTTTTTGAATTTTAAAAAGATTTAACAATACACATAACATAAACAAATATTGTGATTAGCCTACTTAAATTTTGCTATCAGAGCATCATGACCAAAATATGTACCGAGCAGGACAATTCACAATTGAAAAATAACTTGTCAGCACCCTCTGGAGGACAAATCATGCGACAGTAATACTGCTCTTTTGACACGCAGCAAAGGGCCCAGGCTGGACTCGAACCCCGGGCTGCTGCAGCGAGGGCAAAGCCTCTGCACATGGGATGCCCGCTCTACCAACTGAGCTAATGGGCGCCCACCTTTGATTGTTTATGAAGAAGACTTGCATTTTTTATATATATTTTTAATCAAGATTATATTCAATCCATGCAATGAACCCGTCAAAAGACGGAATATCTTTCTACACTTCTGTAGCTGACACACACACTGATACAGATACATATATGACAAGCTGATCGACCTGGCTGGGATTTATGAGCTCTGCTTATAATTACATGATTTTGGACTTTTATGGTCTGATGAATGATCAACCAATGTGGTTTTTTCATGGTCAATATCCATACCAGTTGTTATTAATCGAGAAGACTCGTAACCGATATGATAGATTGTCATATTATATGATAGATTACATGCAGCATCCTCTGGAGCCACAGAAGGCTTTATACTACTTACATATGCAGTAGTACTCCCCTGTAACACACTTTAAGTGTAAAATTCGTGGCATTACACTTTAACTTGGAGCTTTTTTAATGGAGTTTGGAAATTGTTATGCTAAAATAATTATATCTCATACACTTAAGTTGAGGTAATGTCTGCTCATCTGCTGTAGTGTTCAAAACATTTGGGTCTTAATGCAAGCCAGCATCCTTCAACTAAGCATCCATACATGTTCCACTACTTTGTCGAGTGTTGTTTAGCTGCACCACAAAGCTGTCCTTACACAACCCTATCATCACAAATTATAGATGCAACACAAGTATAGCTTCAAATGCTTCCGAGCCTTCTGTTGCCTCATTGCTGTCTCATCATGGGATGCAGCTCTTGTCTGTGTCCTGCTGAGTGGTTCTGTCTTTAAAAGCCTTAAACAGCCTGCGCATTTATCCAACTCACAATTGTCTTGCAAGCTGTCATGTCATGTGTTACAACTCTGTTTCCACTGTAGCATTGCTCAGCAGATGTTTAAGGGAGGAGATTGGAGATCTGTTGTCACTATGTGACTAAAGACACCCCACTCTAAAAGAAGTTTTTATTTTTCACTTTTTAAAAAAAAAACATCTAATGCATCAGTATTCAGATGAAACACACGCTCCCTTTCAGCTATGTCAGGAAAACACAGAAGCAGATCCATTGATGAATAACAAGTTTCGGCAGCTAATTAATAAATTGTCACTCTTGGGCACAGATGTGAAAAACTAATGTAGGACACCAAAGAATCTGCCTGCATGGAGGTCTACTGAATGTGTCTGAGCTTATAAAACACTTGTTTGTAGATTGGTCAGTGGTGGGCCAGCAGACTGGTAGCGCTTGTAGAATCTAATAAGCTAATTACCTGCCATTCAGTCGAGAGGGTTGCTCTAGGTTTGTGGAAAATAAAAGAGGTTCACACTTTGACAAAAGATGTAAGCAACACCACAGGCAGGAGGATTGTAAAAATATGTTTTGTAAAGGCTCGATCAAGTGAGAAATTGACTCGGCTTGTACATTAGATGACGACAATAACAATGCGTTCTGTTGAAAAGAAGTAGAGCAAGCTCAGTCACACTACGTGGTTTTAATGCCAATTCCAATCATGGCTACTATTCTTGCTTGCTTTTCTTGCAGTTATAGAGGAGGCAGGGGACTTTAGCTCTCCAGTAACTCTGTTTAATGCACCAATTTTATTTCTAAAATGTTTTGTAATGTCACTCAGTCCTGTTAGGCTCATGTTGTGTGAGGCAGCAAAAGTTTAACTAGGACTGAAAGCTGAGAGCCACTCTGACAATATCCAAATGGAGTTCAGTGGAAAGTGGAAAGTAAAAGAATAGATATTATGTGTTGATCCTGTTATAGTTTTCTAACTTCTCAAGCTCAAGTTTAACTGTAACTTTAAGTGGCTCTGCAGTTTTATTTGGGGCACACACCTTGATGTAATATCATACAATATGCCGGCATGTACTGATCAGACAAAGGGATTGGCTGATTATCAACCAGGCCCAAATTGGGATCTGATATTCAGCTATTCCGATTATTGGTAATGTGGTGTTTTTTTGTTATATTGCTGATAAATAAATCTTTGGCTCTGATGCAGCTGCCTGTCTCTGTCAGCAGTCACCATTCTGTGGTCTCACTCAATGTCTCATCCCCACACTATCTGATTGGTTACAGATCACAGGTAATAGCATATCAACAATAAATAATCTGAAACAGCAAAGTAACTAGCAACTAAATTAATTAAATATATGTAGTGGAGCAGGAAGGGTCAGAAAGTGCAAAGTACAAGTACATATCAAATTAATCAGAAAAAGCCTGTGTTACATCAGTGGGTCTGTTAAACATGAGGAAATGTTTGTTCACCTTACATTATAGAAAAATGCCTGAAATACAGAAACCAAGGAACTGAGCTGTTAACACCACTGCTCGTGACCATTTGGAGGGTTTTAAGGCACATGTCTTGTTTCAGGAAGTCAACAAGAAACTCCAGGAGGAAGGGGAGCAGTTTATGAAAAAGATCAGGGTGTGTTTTCCTTCAAATTAAAGGATGGCCCAAACAGACAGAAGGCAACATTGTTTGTAGATGTGAACTGCAGCAGCTGAATTCACAATGACACAGCTAACAAAGCAGACTGCAAATGAACCTACAGACTGAATTTTTCCAGGGCAAGCTGAAGATCACAGGGAAGTCTGCATCTGCAGCAGGGCAAAGCCAAGCTGTAGATGAGACCTCAGAATTACTGCACTGAGCTAACCTCGACAACTTAACAGCAAGTTTGGTTTTAGATTAGAGGTTAAAGGACTGTCAATGTTATTTTCACTGGACTGAGACACTTTTCCTACTAACAACCTTGCTGCCTGACCAGTCAGAAGCCCTGCCAAAATAACTGGGGAATAAGAATAGATAATTAATTCTCTACTGGCGTCCCTCTCGTGATCATACTGGCAACACACTAGAGAAGAAACAAGCGCTCCCTTCCAATTACACTTATGTCCAGTTTTCAATAACCTTCCAAAGTCTGTTTCAAATGAAATCTTTCTTCGAGTGTGTCTGGAAATGTTCTGAGAGGAGCAGATTGATGATTTTCCACAATTATGGGCACAACAGTTTAAGTGCGTCCTTGTCTAAGGTTTTACACAGCAACACAAATGTTTTTCACTGTGGCCCCCTTGCGTTTTAATGGAGGGGGTTGTTATTTTGTCTTTAGAAAAAAAGGCCTATGTTGAATGAACTATGAACAGCACAACTAAACACAGACAGATAAGCTAGTGATCAATGTACCCAGTTACTCAAAGACATTATTTTGTTTAAATTAACTACATCTGAACAATTTTTAATGTTCTTTCCAAAATGTATGAGGCCATGGTACCAAAAACGCAGCAACACAGAGAGAACATCCTCTAATTATAGAAGCAGGATGCTGTTGAGGTGCTCCTCTGGGCCTTGAGCTTTGTTAAATATGAGCAGAGCAGAACAGACTGCAACTTAATCTCGTTAAGACAACACTAAAAGCAGCAGCGTTTGGGGAGCTTAAGTCATCATCATGGCAGTTATTACCTTCCCTTTAAATGCAACTTCGATCACAAGATTCATCACAAATATACTTTATCGTGTAGGCTACACCGGAGGGTCTCCTAAAGTAGTTAAAAATTTATATGTTCATAAAATACAGATTCTGGTGGCAGTTTTACTGACATCAACAATTTTATTTTACTTCATTACATAAAAGAACTATGCATCTGGGACTTAGTTTGTCACAAAAACTTCCATTCAAAATGACACAATTTTGCTGGAGCCTGTCTTACTCTCTGAATATCAACTGAACTTTGCTTTATCATAAAATTATTACAGTTTGATCCTCCATCAGCTCTCTGTGAGAAACACATTTACATCAAGAAAATGTTGCATGCTGATACAAACCCTTGTGTCAGGATCATTTTTTAAAGTTAAGCTCATGGACCTCTCTTTTTCAGTTTTACCCACAGAGCTAGTAGCTTCAAATGAGACTGGGCTAACGATCTGATTTGTTTTGCCTCCTAGTTATGAAAGGAAAAAATGATTGCTCACATAATATTATTACACTGTGAAAATAACATTATTTTCGGTGTGTTGCAGGCCCACACAGAATCTGTGCATGCAGAATACAGAAAACACCTCTGCACATTTTCCACACATTTTAAACGAATAAAGATGTTGCTTGTAAAACTCAGAAAATTAACACATCTCCATCCTCTAGTACATGCTTGTGACAGTCGTGCGTCATTTTCAGATACTGTTATAATTATTAAAATGATTAAATGTATTAAATTAAGTGGTGTCAATATGTTAAAAAAAATATTGTTTTACTGCTGAGGAACTAAGGGAGGAGCATTTGTCAACACGGACAACTGTGAGAGATCGGGTGAAAAGTGTGTCAGGGTCGACTTGGTCGACTACCTGAGGAGGCAGGTGACATTCCTCATGTTTGAGATGAAATAAAATCTCCTGACTAAAATCTGCAAAATAATTATTTCAGCCTGCTTGAAGTAATTTTAGGTTGTTTTAAGGTAACATGTTTGTTATTTTTGCTCAAAAACTATCTTTATTGTCTTAAATGAACATTGTGCATCACATTACAGATATAAAAACTGACAACTGTCTGCAGATTCTGTTCGGGCCTTCTATATACTATGTAAATGAATCCTACTTTTTAATATACTGCAAATACAATGTTAATATTTTCCTTCCTTTGGACAGCTGAAAGAGGAAACATCTAAATGTTCGACAGACGACAAAAAAAACAAGCATCTTCAATATGCATCATTTGATGTCTTTACCTTGATAGTCGGTGGTGCAATGGCCAAGTATTTGTCTCCATTGTGGTAGGTGATGGACTCTTGTCCTATGATTATAGCGCCACCAAATGGCTCTGGCACTAAAAGACAGGCACACAGACAAGAGTCAGTGCTAAATTTGTACAATTTCAGACACAAGCATGTTGTATGTTTTTTTTTTTTTTAAAAGGCATGCATTTATGTAGCTGCATCATCGTCATATAATCAGTTAGTTCTGTTTTCAATTTAATGAATAAAATAATTACATTGCCTCCAGTCAGTCCTCACTGTGCGATAAACTCATCAAATATACATTATAGATATTCCCTTTTCTGGATGACTGCTGTGCTGTGGTTTCAAATGTCTTCAATAACTGAACCAGTTTCCCCAGATTCATCTCTGTCTGAAAAGCGGCGGACTTGTCAGAACTTTTCCAGCCACCAGATCTATAGCCTGATTTCATTCCTACACACTGGTGTCTACCAATTAATAACTCGTACCATCGTATGTATAAAAAAAAAATAAAATAAAAAAAATCAGAACGTTTTTGTTTGACTCATGGGTAGTACTCATTATTATCAGGTCTGTATTTAAAATGACTAACAATTGGATAGAAAATAGCTGTTATTAATCTGGGTCAAAATCTGACTATAAAAATGTATTTTGCAGCTCTTCATTTTCTTTTGATTTGCTAATTAACTGACTGATCATCATTTTACTGATGTATGTAAGCTGTGATTACCTGGGATGACCATAGACGCCTCAGCCTCCACATTCTCCTGTTTCCAGGGGCCCTTGTTGAACTCCTTCTCCCTCAGAGAAACCTCATAGGTCTTCACATGGCGTCCTTGGGGGTCCTACATTCCACAACAGGACATCACGTCACATTTTTAAATAACTGTCTTGAATGAGGACAATATGACAGTTAGTCTGACGTATAAACAAAAGGTTCCCTGTGGAGTTATAGACCTCTAGTAGAAATATAGAGCTGCTTTTCTCCTGTTTGTCCCAATTTTGTTTATCACATGCTTGCGCACAAGGATGTGCACGTGAACATGCACACACACGTGCGCGCGCACACACACACACACACACACACACACACTATTATGACACCCTGTTCCATTGATCAACAGGTGACAGTCACAGGCCATGATATGCTGCAATGCATCAGCAAAGGCAGGGAAGAAGACTGCAAGCTAGTAAACATGGATGCAAACAATGGTGGATTTAAAATACTCAAATTAGGAAAAGCACCCGACATGTTTGTCAGACCTCAAGAACACACAATGTATTTTGGTTATGATGGCGAGTAACACTTCATGAAAAAAACTTTTGGCATCGACAGGTAAAATCCAAAGGACCTCTCATCTAGATTGTTTACTTTTGGGTTGTTGAATTTTTTATACATCTGTCATAGAGAAGTCTGCCCTTCCTTCAATATAGTGCAACTAGATGGCACTCAAGATAATCCACAGACCTTCTTGTGAGCAGTTTCATGTGGGAGCCATTTTCTCTCTACACTGTATCACAACACAAAAGGAAGTGTGCATCTACTCATGTACAAGAGGCTGGTGCTTGTTACAGCACAGGATATAAACATTAATGGAAGACTTGTGACATTAACTAACTTAGCTGACTAGCCTCTACATCCATGAACAGATGCATGCTTCCTTCTGCACAGTGAAACAGAAATGAAATAGTTCCTACATTAAACTGCTCACAAAAAGGTCTGTGGATTATCTTGGGTAGCCTGGTCATGATTTCTGGAAAGACACATTGCTTTTTAGTTTTTAAATGCATTTCTTTGGTGCTTTGAGCATCACAAGCCAAGTGCCATCTAGTTCCTTTACATAAAAGAGAAAGAAGACATCTCTACGGTAATATCTCCAAAACTGAGCAACTCACACCAAAACAATCTAGATGGATAAACAGCTCTACGGGTGAGAGAGACAATATGCGCTTTTGATTTTGGGGTGAAATTTCCATTAAAACTTCAACGTCAATCAGCCGTTTCACAGCTGTCACACAACACTACAGCACAACACAGGCTTGAGATAATACTTGGAAAATGCACACAATAAATGCAATAAAAGTCCAACCTGTATTCATTTACCAACATAGTCTTTCTTATTCTCTCATACACATACACCCATACTCTCCCACAACCATGCACCACTCCTGCTATAGTACCTGGTAGATGAAGCAGACAGTTGGGGCCTGGCAGCCATACAGGAAGTGAACATCAATGACTTGCAGCTCCTCCAGTCTGATGTTGAAGGCCTTGAGCTCACGGTTGTCCCTGTCTAATGGGATCACCTTAAACAAACCATCATACAGCCGCAGACCAATCATACGGCATTCTGGGTCCACAATTCCAATAATACCCGTCTCTGAAGGACGTCCAATGCGATCCTGCGAAAGAGTAATTTGTTTGGAAAGGTTTAAGTCCAGCCTGCGTACACTTCAGACAAAAATTCACATTTAAAGTGTTCTTTAAGTGCCGTTGAATTCAGTACAGCTAGAAACCTTTGCCAGCTTTAAACTTTGAAATGAGACCTGAGAATTACAGAACTTATGCATAACAAGATGATAACCACACTGAAATGTTACACAAAAATAAATATTCTAATATTCATTAGTAATACTCTCACCCACCTGAACATTGCCGTGGGCACGGGTGATGATGTCAATGCTCTCCCCGTTCTGTTTGTATTCCAGGATGCAGGCATTGTACTTCGATGTGAGAATGAACAGCAGGTCTTTGCTCTCACCCTGAACAAATGAATACAAAAGACACCAAAGTCATCAAAGACCAAGCATGCAGAGGCCTGCTTCTAATTTAATGAAACCGGCTCCCCACAATAGAATGTAGCTGCAGTATTGATCAGCCATCTGATTTACTGCCACCAGCCTAATTAGTAGGGACAGACTTGAACAGTCTATGAATTCACTATACATTCAACCCAACTATTCTACTAGGATTAGGTTCTTTTTTCCCTGGTCAAGATTTATTTTAACCCCTAATACTTGGGGGGTGTCTTTTTTCCCCTTTATAACCTTCAGTGATCAAGGTAATTATAGCACATACATCTATCGCTATATACACCCTTTTTAGAGAGGAGAACCCTTCTAATTGATTCTCTTTTCCACATGAAAACTAAACGTAAAAGAACAAAAAAGAACCACAATATATTTTGCACATATTTTTCACCCTTGGTAAGAAATTGATGTGCTTTCAGTCTCTAACAAGGTTTGTTATAGAACTAACCACTTGTTCAGGGTGCAGACACTTCATGTAAAACATAAATTAATCTATTACATTACCCATTCAATATTTATTTCGGCACTCTGCACCCTCACATTACTGTATGTACAGAAACAGATTGCCTTGTATACAGACATTAAACTTTGTTGTTCATTGTTGCTTTTTATAGAAATATTCATATACATACCTATTTGTTTTACCTACTTGTTTGTACATTGAAGTTAAATGTTTATTTTCAGATTTCAGATTTGACTTGTTCTACACGTCATATCATGGTATGGAGAACAATACTATCTTTGGTGTATCAGTGTGTAAAGCAGGATACGTTTAAACAGAGACGGACCTATCTTAGTCCAGCTCTGTTGTCCTTGTTTTTACTTTAGCTCTGTCTATATCTATCTATCTCCCCAAAAACAGTTTGTAACTTTGAGAGCAAAAACTGAGGTCAATGCTTCCATTTCTCCAAATACTAATAATAAATGTTATTCTGATTCTGGTTCTGATATGAAATCTTCAATGAGACTGACAATTTGACCAATTGTCCAATAGCCCACAACACTAACCTTTGGCCTGAAGAGCTCCATGACAGCAATCTTTCCATACATGCCCACTTCCTTGACGGGCCTCAGCCCCTCTGCTGTGACCACATAGATCTCCAACCGTGTGTTTTTAGCTATGAGCAGATTGAGGTCCTCCGCAGAGGTGAAGTGACCTGTAGACATATCAGCATTTATTAAATTGTAATTACAATGTTGTGTAGGTGAAAAACACGACTGAAAAGGTGGACAAATATCAGCAATGGGGCTGGAGAGCAATGTTGACAACATAAGAAATTGTACTGGCTACATTTCAAGTCACAGGAGATGACCCAAACTGTTTTCATTCAGGGGTAAATTAATTAGAGTCTCAATTCAGGTATACAGGATTACAGGAATGACACACAAAAGGCAATCACACATAGTGTAATACAATAACACATATTATACAGAGAAGACCAAGAGTAAAAAAGAAAAACACCTTTAACTACTGCTATGGTCAAATTATACTCAAAGTAATGGAAATTAAAAAATATATATTTCTGAGAGCGTGGCTAATATTTAGGGCATCATTTTTGTTGCTTCTAGGTATTTTTGACTTGGTTGTCAACTAATTATCAGCACAGATTATTGCATTAGTTCAACTTTCTCAGTCAGTCTATGAACTGTAAAAAAAATAAATAATACACTCCCATCACAGATTACTATATCTATAACAAAATAAATAAAGAAAATGTTCATATTTATACTAATGAGAAAATGTTTAATAGTGCTATAGTGCTGGCTTACAGCAACTGCCTAACATATGTGTAAGTTACGGTGTGTAGTATGACATTAAATCTAACTCTCAAAAGTATGCTGTCATGATTGCTAAAACCAAGGAGGATTAGGTGTGACATTTTCCTTCATTCTTAATGGCGGACCAAGCGCTAAATGTGGTGAACAAAATAAGATATCTAGGTCACATCATCAGGGATGTGAGCACCAGTGTTTCACACAGTATGCGCAAGCCAATATGCTGGAAACGAAATTCTAAGTGTGCAGGGTTGATGTTAAAACAGCTCATTTAAGAGCCTACTGTACTCCATGTTACACGGCCCACTTGTGGTGCAGTTATAGTGAAGTGAAAACAAAAAGACTTCAGGTGGAATTTAATGAAGCATTCAGGATCTTGCTTTAGTTCCCAAGATGGACAAGCGCGTGTCTTAATATGTGTCAAAGCATTTGTGTTGTGTTGATTAACCGATTCAAAAAATCATAATGGCCTTAATAGAGCCTACACAAGGTGACACAGGGTACTCCATGCTGGAAACACTGGAGTCATTTTAATCATTATGGAATTATGAAAACTATGATAATGTCTCTGTATTTATGTCCTTGTATTGTATTTATTATTTTTTTATTATGATATGGCCCTTTCTGTCTGAAACTGAATTTTCTTTTTAAAAAAGTATCAAAAGTATCATAACTTGTATCACAGTTATTATTGAGTTAGTAAGTATTTATCATGTGAAAAACATTTGCTTGTTATTAAAATGTGTAAATTCAAGTCTGTGTTTTTTGACTACTGGTCTGACAAAAAAGCTCATATAAGACATAACTTTGAGCTAATGGACACTTTATTTCTGCAACATTGATGATAAAATGACTCAGAAAAAGGAAATACTCAAGTACCTAAAAATGGTACTTATACTTGTGCTTGAGTAAATTGTACATAGGTTTATATCAGTTGCCATATCAGTTGACCCTAGTAATTAACATTTAGGGAATCTGGCGTAAAGGAAAAGGAAGACAGACACTGAAGATCAGACAGTCGTTTCATGTGCACATGTCAAATTCTGTCTTCATGTTACAAAGCAGTAAAATGCATTTGGCGTGATGCGGTGAGACATATTTCATGTGCTGTAAGATGATTCAATAACACCACCTCAGTCTTGGTTCAGTATCTGAACGTATCTTGTGTTTTGAGGGCCACATTAACGTTAGATCAAACGACGACACCAGATTTCTGATTAGTTATACACGGGTGGGATATTTGCCAGAAACACAGCTTGCTAAACACGCTCTGCCTGCATGTTTCATACAGTTTACAACAGCTGTGGGTTGGTGTGACGATATTTGTCAGCGAAACAAAACGTATTTTGATCTGGGATAACCAAACTGAGCACGACCACGGCTAACGTTAAATCCGACAGAAGACACAACGAAAGGTTCAGCGGGTTGTTTGTGCGTTACAACCAACATGACATAAACACAAGTGAATCGTGTAAGTCATGGCTTGCTTGTAGATAACTATATTTTGTCTGTCAAGTAAACATTTGAGTTAGCAAAACAATAGCTAGCGGCTACTACAGGCCCGTCTGGGGCACTTTACTTGCAGCGCGGGAGCTCAGCTAGCACGCAGGTGGCCAATGTTTCATCTCTGCAAAAAACAAACAGCGGATTTTTTACCTGTGATGCAGGCGTTGACTGCCGTAGGTTTCTGGGCTGTTACCACGTAGTTGTACGACATTTTTGACAACAACAAAAGACAAACACCAGAGTAGTGTTTTAATCTCACAAAAGTGACAAAATCATTGATAATAAAACTCCCGGAAGTGGTTAGCGGAGCCGTTTAGGCATGAAGCATAGCAAGGTACGGCAACCGAGTCTGGGTTAGAGCGCCCCCTGTGTCGCGGAGGATTGTCTCTGTGGTTAAATTCCCCCATGGTGGAGCTATATGTACAATTTTGAGGTACCTGCAGTTTACTTGAGTACATGGGCGTCGCAGCTGTTACGTGAGGGTAAGACAAGTTCTTCTTAGGAAGGAAGAAGGGAAACATGACCGCAAATCAAATCAAATCAATTTTGTTTATACAGCCCGAAATCACAATCACAACGCCTCAGTGGGCTTTACAATCTCTACAGCGAGCGACATCCTCTGTCCTTACACCCTTGATTTGGGTGAGGAAAAACTTGTCATATTGAGAAAAAAACCTTTGAACAGGGTAAATAAAAAAAGATGGAAGAAACCTCAGGAAGAGCCTCTCTCAGTATGGACAGACGTGCAATAGATGACGCATGTACAGAACAGAACAACAAAATAACAGTTCATAAATGTCATTGACAGAATCTGATACAAGGAAATTCTATAATATATGTAAAGAGTGTGGCATTGCCAAGTGGTGGCCGAGTCACACGACCTCAGCTCCACCATGGTGACCTGGAAGAGCACAGGCCACACAAGATAATTAACAATAAAAAACAAACATCAGAATTGAAAAATTTTACAAAAGTACAGATGTAGTAGATAGAGAGAGGAAAGTAAGATAGCAAATTTACTTTGACTCCACTGCTATTCAGTTGGAAATATTGTACATTTAATTCTAAATCTAAATCAATAATTGTAATACAATTGTATAATGTGTATTGCCTGACTTGTACATTTTCTACTATAAGTATATTTTAATAATAATACCATAGCTTACTTTTACTAAGGTAAAACTTTGAATGCAAGCATTGGTAAGAGTGTATTTTTGACACTGTTGTGTTGTTACTGTGAGGCTACTTAAGTAAAAGATATTTCTGCCATCAATGGGAAGAGCTATTCGTAAAAGCATCTTTTTGTGCAATGAACAAATTCTTTATTAATAAAGTTAAGGCAGTTGGCTTTGTTGCAACATTGAACATCGCATCATCAATTGAATAGCTAGACTACAATATAAAGAATATGAAAGGATCGTTCCAAATGTGTGTTTTTTTCTACTTAGGAAGAATATTCTGTTCATCATTTAAGCCTTGGTTGCTAAATAAAGATCTTCATCACCTTACGAAGGTCTTGCAGGCTTCACTGAAATGTCCATATTTGCTTGAGAGGGTATAACAATGTCACTTTGCTTGAGACGGTATGTATACATAACATTTGCACTTATTTCTGTCCTAGTGCTGCTGCAACACCTGAATTTCTCATCTAGGATCATTTACGACTTATCTTAATATATGAGTAATAACAATTATAATAGGACTTGTGCAGTTTTTTCGCTTTTATTCAAGCTTGACAAAAGTTAAAGACTTGACTTTTTCCAATAGATCCCTAAGGAGCTCAAACAAAACACACAGACACAAATCTCCCAATTGAAACAACCAAAAATGTGTACGACGAAAAAACTTTGTGTTTAGCTTACATGTACAGTAGGATGACATCTCAGCTGTCTAAGAGAATTAATTACAGAATAGTGTTCGATGGACTACTGTGCCACCAGAAAGGTTTCCATCAAGAGCTGTGACCCCTGCTGCCCCAGTACTACAATTACAGCTCTCAATGTCTAATTTCCCCAGATACAGTAGTAGGAGAAGTGATGCTATGCATTTGGTGTAAAAAGAGTGAAATCAGTAAGACATTTATATTCTTACTTTATTCACATTATAAGCATAAATCACAATATCTCCCTGCTGTAGTGAAAAGCATAGAGCATGTCTAATTTATTTAACATTTTTTTAGGTTTATTTTATGCTAAATTTGTCCATTATAGCAGGGGGGACGTTTCCTGACAGCTGAAAATGTTACTGTCAGATACTGTTCCCCCTGTGTTCAGTATGAAAGGAAGCCCACACATCTGTCAAATATATGAGCAAAGCTGGCTGAAAATTGCAGGACTTACCTGTAGTGATTAAATTATTGAGCAGTATGAATTTGACAGATGTGTGAGCTTCCTTTCAGGTTAAAACAGAATCTGACAGTCACATTTTCAGCTGTCAGGAAGTGTTCCCCTTGCCATAATAGGTGTTTTTTAAGACAAAGAAAAAACCTGTATAAAAAAAAATAATTAAAAAAATATCAGAGTTGTGACAGTGAAAGGCTACTTATTGGGGCAACATCGTCATATATAGCATATATGGGACAAAAAGAAAAAAAAGTTTGACTATAAATATAATCAATATTTATTTATTTTCTGTCATCCCATTTTCAAAATAAAACGACACATATATGAAGTTGTCATTGATAGCCCAGAATATGAGCTGGCAACAGTGTTTCACTCTGCAGTGTCCGTAAAGAAACTCAAGAGATGGATTCATTGTATGGCAATAGAGATTTTGATTAAATAAAGATTAGCTTTCGGCGCTCCCTTCTCTGTTTTCGACAGGAAGTCACCAACATGTGTAGCAGCGTTGCCATGGAAACGGCACTCCGCATATTCAATGAGAAAGCGACAACTGCTCGAAACGGCAGCTAACGTCAACATAAGTTACCACTTTGCGTTATTTATACAATGGATACGCCTGAAAACACCACAGGAACCAATTTGACTATAAAAATAAACCGTGGAAATAACCTGGTAAGATCACTCAACGTTTGTTAGTTAGTGAGGCACAAGTGGTGAACGTTAGAAATAACGTTAGCATACTTAACTTTCATGACGCAACCAGCGCTTAGCTAACGGTCAAAGCAACACAAGTGTCCCTAAAGGGTGTTGTTACCTTTTTTTTTTTGCAAGGTTGAGTAACAAAAAAGACACAAGGCTTTCGCTCCGTTGCTGACTGTTATTAAATTACAGTTTGAGGCAACAGGCTTGAAAGAGAAACTAACAACCGCTCTGGTTAGCCAACATTGTTGACTGCTACCGTGGCAACCTTACAGATACTTGATTTGAAATGAATGCCCTCCTTATAACTTGGATTATACATGATATTATCAATGAACTGAATCAGGCTTACAGTGTGTTAACTGATATGAACTGGTGCATAGGCTCTGATTTCTTTGTGTTGTTTCATTATGTGTTTAAAGAGGCATCATTTATATTCCACTGCACATCCCTCTGCCTCTGTGATTGGCTAATTGGATGTTGGCTAAGTAGCTGAATGGTTGTCAGATTTGGTATAAAGGGGCAGGCTCCCTGCACACTGCCATTTTCACTTTTCAAAGATGTCAAACCAGAGAATTGATCAAAGAGACATGCTGGCCAGCTACAGGTCCCATGAGGGCATGACAGCATACCAATGGCTGAAACTCATGGGAAATGCTTTTGACATCATGTCAAGTATGTTACTTAAAATAGATTTATTTAGTTGTTTTTACTGTAATGTAATTAAAACTTTATCATTTTGTTTATTGTGTTGGAAAGGTTTGTGGATAACAGTGTCCACCAAGCAGTACATATTCTTTTTCATCTCTTCTCAGCAAGGAAAAAAGGCAGACAGCTGCCAGAGTTTCGTGCGGGTTGAATTTGATGGAACGGTACTGGGAGAGTCGGACAAGAAGCAGGTGGACCCAGTGGAGAAGCGTGTTGACTTCGACTTTACCTGCAGCTTCCACTGTCCCAATGATACTCAGGCTCTCAGTGACATCGCCCATAAACCAATCATACGTAAGCTGAGTTTGAAAATGTTGTTCTGTCTCCTGATATATGTGCTTTCTAAACATTTAGTTTCAGTCTGTGTTTTCATTCAGGAGGAACTGGCTTTTCTGTGACAATACCTCAGCCTCTAAATTCACCTGTTTTTTCTGCAGTTTTGTTGTTAGTTAATTGTCATATTGATGATAGTATAATTGGTAGGTTTGTCAGCCATCCAAGACTTATTCTTTGTAGATATCCTCCTTGAAAAGTACTATTTTAGTCCCCCAGATTCATTACCAAAAGTTGAATGAATACTGACAGGTCTACTGCAGCTCAAGTCAAAACAATTCTCAATAACAATGTCATAAAATTGGTGATAATTTGCTCACTGTTGAATGAATAAAACCTGGAGTTTTTGCGCCTGTCTGTACAGCCCTCTGTTTAATGTGAATGACTTTGTTGTGGTCAGTGATGGTGACAGAGCTCCTGCCTGAGGAGAAGAAAGTTGAGGCGAGGACGGCTGTGCTGGGCCAAGCTGTGGTCGACCTGCTGCCGCTGCTACAAGGTTGCTGTTATAAATGATATGTGTTTTCATATAGTAATATAACAAACCTTTTTATCTAATCAAATGACGGTTGCTTTATGTTCCCTTACAAGGCACGACTTTTACTGTTGGAATGGTTTTCTCCTCTGTCTTCAGGTCAGTGCAGCTTCTCGTCCACTGTCCCACTGAATCCAGTGACGAGCTCCTCAGCCAAAGAGATCCAGAACTCCGGTAGCAAGGTCGGTCGGTTAATGTCTCGACAATAATGTCACTCAGTTATTTTAGGCTCGGGGTCTTCTTTTACTATCATGCTATATGTAAAAGCTTTCATGGCATTACCATGTCATGAGCCTATACAGGGCTTGCTC
Organism: Pagrus major; assembly: GCF_040436345.1. NCBI lineage: Eukaryota > Metazoa > Chordata > Actinopteri > Spariformes > Sparidae > Pagrus > Pagrus major. The sequence continues at coordinate 3,397,627 of NC_133218.1, read as the reverse complement.
ACACTAGGCTGCTTGGCAGGTATTTTAACCATATCAAAATTCTGCATATGGCGGCTGTTCATAATGAAAAATATTGTAAAAAGCTACCAATGGTTGTCACTCAGTTTTAATATTCACTCAGTATGTGTGGTGAATATTTATAATTCAGCTGCGTTTGGTAAAGGACTTCAAACCTCAGGTAGGAACATCTTGCACATTTTACTACCTTGAACTTAATGATAACATTTGCAGACAATATAATAACACAGTTAAATACAATTTGGTACGTGCCTCATGGTTTGACCTCCATTAGCCATCGACACTGGAAGTGTGTGTCAGTGTGTCGGATCCGGTACTGCCTGAGGCTGAACTCTCAGCCTCAAACCTGCTGACGGTAACCGTGGAGACAGCCTATTCTGTCCCTGACTCATGGATTCTGCTGTCGGGCCCTGCCCCCTCCACATACGCTGCTGCCCTGTCAGTCCCGCTTACAGCAGAGGTGAGTTTTTGGAGCTACTTTATTGAACAGAACAAATTACATTCATATAATTTTTAATTTTACTGTTTAAGGCAAGTGTAGATCTTTAAGAAAAAGAGACACAGTGATACCAATAGAGATGGTTGTACTACTCATCTGACTCCCAGAAAGATCAGGTGCTGCTGTTCTGTGAAGGGCAGATAAAGGCTGGAGGGCAGAGGGAGGAAAAGGGCCGACAGAGGAAGAGACTACATCAGGCCTTGCTAGTCCCGGGGAACCACTTCCTGCCTGATGTCTTTTTCCAGGCAGAGCCCATTGACGAAGAGGATGGCGAGCTGACCAGCTTAGAGGTAACAGCACATACAGCCTTGATGCATTTATAGTTTTCACAATAAGGCACACTACTGTCGACAATTGTCCAAATGGTATGGACGCCTTTCATTTGATGAATAAACTTTAAGATAAACCCCATTTTCACACCAAACACATCTTAAAGGTGCCCTGAGACCTGCAGGAGTGTAAATGGTCGCAAACATCATATTGTCTTCAGAACATCGTTATTCAACAATGGTTTGAGCTAGACACACGCTGTTTTTTTTCCCTGTTTAACTAGAGAAGCAGGAGAATCTAAATGTTAAAGCCTTGTCGGTGACATATAGAGTGTAAGAATCACATTTCTGAATTCAACTCCAGTGGGTGCCAACACAGTGTCTGATTCAGATGCTTTGCTGTGAAAACAGGAGCCACACAGGATTCCTGAACTCAAAACAGAGAATAAACTGTTGAGAGAAGTTTATTGGAGTGACAGAAAAAGCTGCAAAGATATACGTATATACAAGTTTGAGATTTACTACAGCTGAGACTTATTTGGGGCTTATTTATGATTCTGGACAGGAACTGACATGATGCATATCATTTTTGGCAGGAAAAATTCCTCACAAAAAAAGCCCCATGGATACTGGCCAAAACATGAGCATAACTCATAAACAGAAGAAGACAGGAACCTTAAATCACTTCTAACACAATCCAAAGAAATGTGTAAAGATTTCTACTTTGAGTTTTGATTTCAATATTATGGTTTCCAGTGTGGTAAATAAAATAAGCAAATTCAAGTTCAGTTTTTGTTTGTTTTACAAGCTACTACCCCCCATTATAGTGTATAGAGGTCTTTATTAAGTTATATGCCCAATTAGTTGAGATTGTGCTGATTCAGTGGATGTGTAAAACTTGATGATACTGTAAAATATGAAACCTTTACAAGGAAAAATACAAACTAATGCCGAAACTGAAAGGTATTAAAGTGGGTCTCAGAGGGAAAATTCTGAATATAGGATAATCAAATTGACTTAAGTAGCATGTTTGATACTGTAGATTGGAACGTATAAAAAAAAATCTGCATGGAGGCAGAGTCAGTTACACAGTCAGTTCCTGGGCTCAAGGTCAAAATGTTCCCACAGGACCGGGAGTTTCGCAATGAGGCAGAGACCACAAAGAACAGGGTGAGCTGGGACACAGAGATGCACTGCTTCCTGGATGCAGGAGGAACCACCAGGTCAGCTACACACACACCACACTCCCCCTCCTAATGTCTGACCTTCAGGCTACCTGTTGGCAATGACTTTGAAGAGATTATTCTAGTAAAGGAAAGTCAGTCATCTGATTCCTGGGGCTATATCTGAATTTTTACCAAGGAATCACATTTCAGGATTATAGCAGAGTATACTTGAAAACCTGGTTGCCTGGTTCAACGCATTTTCAGGCCAAATAGAAAGGAAAACCATGAAGTCAAAGAGAAGTCGTTTGATCTTTCACTCTTTTTACCTCAGAGCCTGCGATGAACCTGGGACTTAACACGTTTAGTACAGTAAAGTTGAATCTTTGTAAATGAAACTGGTCATTACAATAACAAGTAATTACTTGGGAAATATTGGTAAGCAACACACAAAAAGAGAAAATACACATAAATTAAAAAGAAACATCAGAATGCATGTGAGTGAATTGCAGCATTTGGTGTAGAAATAACACTTAAGAAAATACAGAATGAGAGATAAAGATACAGAAAATAAACATGAAAATATATGTATCAATGTTGGCTGTGATTTCAGGCTGCGGCAGAGAATCGCTGAGAACAGACTCTGGCCGGTGGAGATTATGAAGTCGTCCGCTTCGCTGGCAAAGGTAGAATCCAAGCCAGTGAGGCAGATATGTATTCTACGGATATGTTGAAGCAACAGTCAATGACTTGCTGGCAAGTGCATGCAGTCACACTTTGTTCGTGTGTGTGTGTGTTTCTGTGTGTATGTGTAGATAGCTGAAGAGAACCCAGAGATCCCTTTCCATGGTGTGGCATTTGTGGACATGAGGCGACTGCTGTATCCTGGAGTCTGCCACATCCGAGGAGCATACAGCATTCATCCCTTCTCTGAGGCTGAGTTGCTGAAAAAGGTTGCACAGATAAACACAGTTGACTCATTTGCTTTCTCTTTTGTTCATTTATTTATAGTTCTTGATCTGGTTCTATATTTACTGGATCAAGCATCAGGAAAGCATTATCTACCAGGGTTAAGTTATACACAAATGGACTTCCATTCACTTTTTAGAGGGGTGTACCTTTAAAAAGCAGATGGAATTCCATTAAGGATATACCTGTGTTGGCTTTCTTAACACGGTCTGAAAAAAATATCAATATCAATTTCATCTTTGTGTGTCCAATACAGAGATCATAGATCTCAGGATACTACACGGATCTGCTGTGTCATGTGATATAATAAGATATGATACAACTTTATCGGCAGTTTACACTGACATTCATTTTGCACCCTTTGAGTGTTCTGGTCAAGAAGTTTATACACAGGTTAAACAAACGGTTACACATATGACACATATTTCTAGATGCACAAAGCACATTGAACACACATGACCATATAATACATAAAATTCTCAGATTAAGATTTTACTTAGCAGCACACAGATTTCGGTTTAGCATCAGGATAGACTGATGTATAAGAGAATTCTTCAGCCTGTTGCGTTTAAATGGAGGGACTCTAAATTGCCTGTTAGAAGTCAGAAATTGTTTCTCTGTTAAGAACGTGCAAGGGGTCAGAACAGAGGAAACACTGTTAGCAAGTCTGAGCATGCTCTTGTTGTGGGTCGCTTAAAAGGTAATTGATCATGTGTGATACATAAACAAAGACTTCACTCAATAGTCTACCATCCCATTTTAAAAAAAGATGGGGCGCTGTGTAGAGTAAATGAGACTGATTTGTGACAGACATACGAATACGAAACAAACATATGTTCGTATAAAGGATATAAAGGTTACTACATGGGCTTGCAAACACTTCAGAAAACTGCTTTGGGTTAACACAGGTTGTTTGCAAATGATTGAATTCTGTTTTTATTTACCCTTTACACAGCGTCCTAACTCTTTTTGGAAACAGGGTTTTCCTCAATAATCCTAAAACTGATCCTACTGTGTGCTCTGTTAAACCTTTTGTTGAAATGAGTCTGTCAATGATCTTGTACTCTAAGGCCAAGCGGAGTGTCAGTGTGTTAAAGGAGCAGGCCAAGGCTGCAGTGGACCTGGTCAAACCTCGTGCTGGCTCAGCTGCAGGCTCTTACAGGGGTAAGACAGGAAAGCACTTGGATGGAAGCAACAAGGGAGCCAGGGATACCAAGGAGGCAGCCAAAAAGGTCAGCAACGTCCTGACAGAATATTTAGAGGCTTGGAAAACCTGACAAGACATTAACTGTTAAACAAGCCCTCAAAAATACTTCAGCAAAGAAAAAAACACCAGTTTTTAGTTTGTTTCACCAAACTGTAGCCTTTAAAGTCTCAACTTATTTTTGTCAATGTTGAATCCTGATGTAACCTGCTTCTATTATGTCAGCAACCTCACAATCAGAGCAGGATAGCTGGCAGTGTGACCGACAGCTTGACAGAACATGAGCTGCCACACATCAATACTGAGAGAAATGTAAGCTTCCACTAAACAGAGCAAACTTCACACAGTGTTAGCGCAGTCACACACACAGTGGGCATCATTTACTGGAAACTGCTGTTGTAGTTACAGTTTTAACTGATGCAAGTACAGCAGTACAAGCTTTAAACTGTCACTGTACATCCTTAATACTGCAATATACTGTAAATCTATGCTTGCTGTTTTCTGAATATTTTGAGAAGTCTTCAGCATGTTTACATCTCATTCCTGTGATCGACAGACATATGTGGAGGCCAGAACTTACATTATCATTGAGATAGCCTTGGAGAAACCGCTGGTATCCAAAACATCTCCAGAGGAGCTGGCCAGAAGGTAAAGTGTATATCAATCCCCTAGGTCATTGACTTTGGCCTGGTTCTAGTATTTAGACTGTCTTGCTAGACTGTGGCCATGAGCTATGAGAAAACTGCACTCTGTTCTGTTACATTTAGTCATTGCATCTTGGATTTTTGACTGATTGTGTAACACAAATGACTGAGAAATATACTTAGGTGTGTCTCTATTTCCTGCAGGGTGAAGGAGTTGATCCCACCCAGACCTCCACTTCCAGCAGGTCCTGGCAGAGCAGAAAGAGTAAAACAATGACACAGTTATATATGCACACGCACACACACACACACACACACATTCAACCACACACCACAGAGTTGCTGACTTGCTGAATTCTCTCCATGAATGTGTGCTTCTGCAGGCAGTGCTGGACTTCCACAGGCAGATAGGCAACATGGAGACCATGGTTTTTGAGCAGTGTAATGAATTGTTTGGAACGAGATGGGAGGTTTCAGGAGACTGCAGCTGGGAGCAAAAGCAGGTTGAGCTAAGGGGAGCGCTTAATGTCTCTGGAAGATACTTCACTTATAAAGAACAATTGAAGGTCAGACCAAACGCACACAGATAAAACTTGCACGAGTTTTTTGGAGATGATAGTTGACCAGTTATTTTCCTGGTGTTGATGACTCTTCTGTCGATATTTGACTTCATAAGTGTGTGTGTGTGTGTGTCTGTGTGTGTGCGTGTGTGTGTTTCTGGTGTACAGCATGCAGTAGTTAGGATTGTTCGTGACAAGATGCAGCACACAGAGCCATTCACCAACCCTCAGGAGCTACAGGCTTTTATCAGCAAGCTTTATGTTTACCTGGTGGAGGAGATGCACATAGCTCTCAATGGGGTAACCCACACACACACAATCACACACTCACACATAGTATTTATATACTGCACATTTATGTTCATTTTTAACTCACATCTTCACCAGACTTCTTCAGATGACGTCAATAATGACTCCCTGCCGGACATCCAGTTGAGTTCCTCTCAGCTCAGACATTTTGCTCAAGAGGCTCATCTTACTGGGGATTATCAGCAGGCTGTTCAATATTACCAAGAGGTAAAATAACTTGTCTTTCATAATACTTCTGCTCTTCACTCAAAATAAATGAGGAAAAAAACTGGCTAAAAGACTGGACTTATTTGTATAAATAAAACAGAGCACAGTTGACAGCCAGTCACAGGTGTCAAACTATTCACTCCTTTCAGACTTTGAATCAAAATGCATGCCTATTTATTTATTGATTTATTGATTTGTTGCAACAAATGCACCTTAATGTATGCACTGGCTTCTTTTTGTCTGTTATTCATGGAGCATGTCAGTGTTTTCCTCTGTTTGTGGCCAAAAGTCATGTTGTAGAAGTACTTAATTATAATCTAGATGCAGATAAGTAACTCTGGCTGGTATAATTCCTTGAGTGGCCACTGAATTTTGTATTTTTTCTCCTGCAGCTGGCGGTGAGGCATCCCAGTGAGCCCTCCCACAAGTTTGAGTGGGGAAGCCACTACATGCTGACAGGAGACTACATGAAGGCTAAAGAGTGTTTCCATGACGCTGTGTCCATTCAACAGGCACACCAACCCAGGTTATAAACGTCCACTTACACTAAAAACAGAAACATAATGTAACTTTACTTCCTGCCTGTCAACTGGGAAGTCCTGTGTGTCTGCATCCTCTTGTTTCTCCAGCCTGATGATGTGTGGGGTGTTGGCAATGATGTTTGAGCATTACAAGGAGGCCCAGACCTTCCTGGAGAGGGCCACCCAAATAGACCCACCCAGTATGGTTGCCTGGACTCTGCTGGGTGAGAAGAAAAATTTTATTCCTACCCTTGCTGTTAGGGTATACCTGTCCCTTAAGATTCATTAGTCTGGTTTCAGTGCAGAGTTTTAGTCTTTCAAATGCTGTTTCAGAGGGTTTTTTGAAGGCTAAATGAGATTTTTTAAGGAAAATACCCAATAATGACAATCAGGTAATCACAAAGATGTTAAATCAACAACAAATATTAACATTTGGTTGAATAACATATATTCACATTAGCCCCTCACAGACTCTGACCCTGATTGACTCTGAGCAGTAAAGCAGGAGAGATGCAAGCAGGGAAATGTGCAGTCTCATTTCACATTTCTGGGTCTGCTGTCCAGGTTTGCTCCATGAGAGCCAGAACGAATCCATCCTGGCTGAGAGGGCTTTTCTGGAAGCCCGAAGGCATTTGAGGGCAAAAGAAGCAAAGAAGCAAACACAGAGGGAAGAGGTGAAGAAAGACAAGGAGAAAGACGAGGAGGAGAAAAATGAAAAGGAGCAGCAGGAGGAGGAGGAAGAGAAGGCTACGTCTCCCACTGTTGACCAAGGTGAGTTGCAGTGTTAGTAAAGGTAGCCAGAGTCACATGGTGGACAACCAGGCACAGACATAAATGTCATCATTGGAGAAAAACAAAAAAACTGGGGCTTATTTACACAGTAATTTGGGATTTGCTTTGTATGTGAAGTAGTTCTGGTTCCAGTTCTGCTTTGTTTTTAATGAATCTGTATGTGTGTAGACCTTTAAATTATTTAAGGACAGAAAACCTAAAATGTAGATAAAAATGTTGATATTCAACACAGTCTCACATTCAAAAAGTATTATCTCTACTTTCTGTCATATGTCCACCATTGACTTTCTCTGTTCACTTTAGCCTGAAGTATATATACTGAATATATGGCTCCTGGTGAAGCCCATGCTACCTAACAGGTTCCTAACTGTCATTTTCTCCTAGACCCAAAGTGTGCAGACCAGGACGCAGGGGCACAAGAAAAGCCTCCAGAACCGAGTGTCAGCTCTAGATCAGCTCCATCTAAACTCTCCTTCACCATTTACACAGAGACAGTTCAATTTCTGCTGCAGAACAATGCCCTGCAGGTAAAAACTGAGCTGGACTCACACTGGTCAAATATGACCAGTCATCCACAATGTACAGTACTGCTGTAGTGCCGTTTGTGACCCTCAGTTTAGTGTGCTATGAGGCTAAAGTGATTTACGACCATTATAGATGCTCCAACAGCTGGAAAATGACCCTTGGATGTGGAAGCCTTATGTTATGGAAATCAGTTTTTGGAAAGTCAAAGCAGATAAAAATAATTTTGTATCTAAAATGTCAGATGTCAGACAGTTTTTGTACACAGCAAAAACAGCACAACAGCAAGTTATATTTTAAAGTGAACAATGCTACCCTCAATGTCTATTTGTCATTATCAAAGTTTCAGCAAAGATTATACAAAAAATGTCTGTGTTGTGGTTGCAAACAGTTGTCAGCAGTCACTGTTTTCCTGTTGTCAGATTGCAGAGCAGGCTCTGTCTCAGGAGCTGCTGTGGTCACTCGGTGGTCGCAGTGTCTCCTATCTTCTTCATCACGCCACGCTGCAGCTGCTCAGAGCTGACTATTGCAGTGCCGCCGCCGGCCTTAAGGAGGTGTTGTTGGACAGTAACCAGGTACTCACACGCTCATGACTGGCTGAGTAAAGACTGGGTGGAAAATGTGACATGTATGGCTCGGTGCCTCCGTACTGATCTGTTAGTGTGAGGGTATTAAGTCCACGTCCTGTAATTTATCTGATGTTCAAACTGCAGCAAAGATTCACATTTTCTTTTGGATTAATGAACTTCTCTCACCTCATTTTTATTAGTTTGCAGCAAAAATATAATTGACTCCCCTGATGACATGACTGTGAATACATTACATATTTACTCAAATTATTAAGTTAATCAGCATTGGCATCAACAACTGGAGAAGTGCAAACTGAAAAACAGGATTAATATTTCGCTTCAGCAGAGTAGGTTAGTGTTTGCCTACATGGTGCTTCCTTTTTACGTGTTACGGATTTCAAGCTAAAATATGTTAAATCTGTGCTGGAGATTACCTAACTACTCCTAGTGTTCTTAGTTCCTGCAGTAACGTTATTAACACAAGAGTCTTGTGTTAATAACGTTAAAAAAACAGGCAAATCAGTACTACTTTATTAATATGTATGGGAGGATTCCCCTGTGTTGCCATGCAATTATGTTTGAAATATTCCAATGGGAAGTCTAAGTAGGTTAATGCTTCAGTGTTGATTAACACAAACCTGGATAGTTTTTCAGTAATTCAGTTGTCATAGGACAATGTTATTGTCAATACAGGGAGGTGTTACAAATTCCCTCCTAACAAAGGATTTTTGTCCCACTGCTTAGTTTAAGGACTAGCTCAGTGACTGCTGCTTTTAGTCAGACCAGAGCCATGAATCAGAGTTCTAACATATTTAGTCCTACCTAGGTTGTTAGGTTGTTGTTAATACCATTAACCCTGATTAAACTGCATCTCTTCTGAACCTTGACCTGAGAGTTGTTGTCTACCCTGTGAGCAGGATGCAGATGTGTGGGCCCTGCTTGGTCACTGCCACTACCTGCAAGGGGCTATCAGTGATGCCCAGGAGAGTTATGAGAGGAGCCTGAACTCCCTGCAGCAGCTATCAGACTCTCACCTCGTCCTCCTTCGCCTGGGATCCATCTACCTCCAGCAGAGGAAGGTCAGATACTGAGACAGAGCCTGTCAGATAAGACGGGCAGCTTATTACTCATGGGTGATGAGTCAGGGGATTTTACCTGGTGCATTTCCAGGAAAGACCAAAAATTTCACCAGCCATTCTTAAAACAGGGGTGGGGCTCCAACGCACCTTGGAAAAACCAATCATAGCAGGTTTTGCTAAAATAATGAAATTGGACACAAAGTCATGAAGAACAGTGCGTTTTCCTGGACATGTTGAAGCACAGCATTAATTGTAAAACATCCTGTCTGAAGCCCCTTCTGCAGTGTAACTAAATATCTTATTATTTTGTTTTTAACTTTCAGTATGAGCAAGCCAAAGTTGTCTACCTGCAGGCTTGCGAGCAGTCTCCGTCATGCCTGACCTGGCTGGGCCTGGGCACCGCCTTTTACCGGGTAAAACTCCACCTCCACCTCCACCTCCAGTGGTGGAAACAATGGAAACCTTAAGAATATACATTATATAACTCCTGTTTTCATGCTGGAGTTGCAAGTTCTAAGTACTATCCTAATTATAATGTGAACAAAGCCCAGATTACTCTTGGATGTGCTGTATAGTTTAGTTGGCCAACAAGTTTAATGTAAACAAGACAGATGTTGGGTTGCTGAAAGCCATATTTGGTTATGTTTCTGTGTTTTTTTCATGTTTCTCTCTGTAAAGCTGGAGGAGCTGTCTATAGCAGAGGAAGCGTTTACTGATGCCAACCATCTGAACAATCAGAATGCAGAGGTGTGGGCTTACCTGTCTCTGATCTGCCTCAGGGTGAGTGTTGACGATGATGCTCTGAAAACACACACACCTGTCTGCCTCTCACCTGTCATATTTCAAGACAGGATATGACACAGTGTGCCAACATGGCCTTGTCATATTCTTCAGTGAGGCTCGACCACTTCATTTGAGGAGGAAAAGCAAATTTCATAACCCTCACCTTTGTGACCTGAATCCCTGCAAGAAAGTAGGAGGACAAAGTTAAGCTGAAACAAGGAACTTTCATTTTTTGTTGATTCTGGTGGCCCCTGTGGAAAAAAAGTGAAACAAAGTTTCAAATACTGTACCACCAGATTACAGAGCAGCTTTTTCCCTCAGGGTGTGAGAAACTCAATTCATTGCATTTTCATGATATGACTTATTCAACCAGGATGAGTCCAAATTTGACACTGTGAGCGTAACTATAACTTTTCAGAAATGGACAATCTTATCTCTGAAGGAGTTGGTCGCTTATGTATGTCATATAGAGGAATCTGTATTAAATTGGTACTGTTTCAAATCCAGTTAAAAGTTCCTTGTATTAGGTTTGAGCACAGATTCACTTTTTCACTGTCCGCAAATTGATTTTTCAAAGCAGGTAGCAGGAACCTGAACTAACCATGCAATGAACCTTTGTTTTCAGTCTGGCAGACAAGAGGAGGCAGAGCAGTTTTATAAATATGCAACAAGGGTGAGTCAGCCTGATGTTTGTCATTGTCATTGAGGTTTTAAAATAGGGCTGGCTTTAGTTATGATAATTATTAACGCAACATTATGTGGAAAATGGCATTTTAGCCCCCCCACAGTTTCTGAGTGCAACACCACTGTCATAGTGTATATAGAAATCCCAGGTCTGCAACAATTTATCAGACATAATGTAGATGCTAACTAAAAAACTCATTACATCATAACAATATTATGTGTTGAAAACTTCTATCCTACCCTCTTCACTGAAGTTACATAGAGCAGAAACAAGTGATGGGGGGGCGGAGTGGCTGAGACAGAGACACCATTCAACCTATTACAAGACACTGTGCCATCAAAATGATTTTGAATCTGTTGTTTTAAGGTAAAAAAGTTACTTAATGTTGCTTTAATAATGGTTTGAAATCTATGTTTATTTTTTTAAGTGAACAAATAAACCTAAATAATTAATTTCTATATAAACATAAAGCAAAGCTTTTTGATGTCTCCTTAATAACTGAAGAGAAAATGGTTTTATACAGATTTCCTAGTTTATTTTTTGTTGTCACACAAACAAATCTAGGCTTCTCCATTAATCATTAATTTTGTCACAAAGCATTAATTTTCATCCAAAAGCTATTTGAAAGTCAGGATATGTTTTAATTTTTATGTAAAGAAAGTCTTATCTAATGAAAACCTTTTCTTCTTCTTGCTTCACAGTTCAACCTGCAGAATGAGTCACTTCTCAAAGAGTTTAATGAGCTGAAGGATCAACTCCGCTTCAGTCATCTGGAGTCATGCTTTGGAACAAGCTCTGAAGCAGGGGTATAAATACACAAACACAGTGTCTAAAGACATTTTTTTTAAAAGACATTTTATTGTAATTTTTTATTGTATTGTGTTTACATTTATTGTGACACATGATGGATCAGATTTTACAGAAAGTGAAATCAGTAACTGGCCAAGCTGTAAGAAAGTTCAATATGGACATTGCAAACAAACTCAAAGCAACACAAATAGGCTCACTTTTATATAAAACTGCAATAGCAACTTTAAAAAAAATGTACGGCATTAACAAAAGAAAGGAAAAAGGGCATGTGGTGACAATCAACAGATGTTAAAGAATCGTTATCTCACTTTTCATTTGTTCGATCTGAGCAGAAAAACAAGCCTGATGAGATGTTTAGAAACGCCTCACTAGATTTTTGGCACAATCCTCGCTGCATCGGAAGGAAATGTTATCTGAAATTTATATTTTGGCTACAATTCCTGTCAGATACATTTACCATGCATATGTTTCAATGAATGTATTTATTATTTTAAATTTGAAAATAACAGTTCCTAGAATGTAATTCGTATTGTTAATGAAATGCATACCTTTAAAATACACTGTATTGAAGTGGTCAGTTTTTCCCATTTTATGGGTTTTCAAATGCAGACTATTTTAACGTATTTGCTTTCCATATGGGCATTTTGATTTGTGCCTTGTTTATACAAGTTCTGGCCTCTGTGGCATCATGTAGTCTGATGCAGGGGAGTCACTGTCTGACCCGATCAAAGAGTTCTCGCAGCCACGGTGAGTCCTCATAGAGGCGAGGGTCACCCAGATACTCTGAGGTCCTCTTGTACAAGTAGTAGTACAACACAGAAGCTGTGAACAGGAGAATATGTAAGGATGTTTTAATATATAAAAACAGACAGAAAATACATTTGTTTCCATCAGGCAGTCTCAAGGTGCTCTGAGTCAGACTTTCACTAGCCCATAAAAAACAGGAGAGGTTTGAAAAAGTACATTCTGATGAGTCAGGGGTTACTTTATCCAAGGTGCTGACATTCAAATATACTTGCTATCTTGGACTCCCCCTTTTCGTATTAAAAAAAATCCACCCATCACAGAAGTAGTCCAGTTTTCTACTAAATAAGCAGCATAATTAGGAAAATAAACTTGCAAAAATGTGAGACTTGCTCTTGTTATGTTATCCATCACACTGAATCATTTCAGTTGCTGTTCAGTGCACCCTTTATTAAAACCAATTTCCAGAAACCAGAAAAATAATAACGGCATTTTAAAAGATAAATGCATAAAAATATGACAAATGTCATCAGTGTAAATAAATCTATTATTGTCCCTTTTTATTTTGATAATATTTTAGCCATTTCCAAGTGACTGCCTCCCATGTCAAGGCTTTGCACAATGATAAAGATTGCTTAAGCTATAATATGTGACTGTGCATGGATGTTAGCATTGCAAACAGACAGAGACAGCTATGTATCAGATCAAGTACAACTCAGCCCAGCAGAGTTTACTTAGCCTTAAGGTGGGTCGATAATGAAAGAGGTTTTGTGAAGTGGTGATGCAACACTGAATCACACACTGAGTAACCGTCTGGGTTGGTCTTGAGTAGCAGACAAAACAGAGAGATAAATAAACATGACCACATTCTGTCCTCACACTTAATAAAGGATCACCTATAGAGAACAACAACTAGATAATAAATCCTTTTATCCACTTAGCAGCTTATACGCGTATGAAAATCACACCCACATGACAATGTGAGATCACTTCCTGGAGCCTGATGGTAGAGAGGACAGACTGACACTGATGAAGAACTCTGAGAACACTGTAAGCTTTCTGTCAGTGACCTTCTTCAGAGCATAACTAGAGAGATAATCACACTGAAAATCCATTTCTTCAAAGGTCTGAAACCAGGTTACATAAAAACAGCTCCGTGCACAATGGTGAGCAGGAACCTATTGAGTCAGTCCTTTGAAGAAGAATAATGTTTACACCTTTTTCTGAAATGCAGCATTCACTCTTGTAAATATTAGTTTCAAGGGAATAACTCTCCATATATTGTCTATTTTTTTCAGCAGAGATAAAACACCAAAGCTCTGTTGTATTCTAGCTCTTGTAAACTGAGACTAGATCTATAGTTGCAACTTGATTCTCTTTTTCTTCTTCCTTTTTTAAATTTTTTTTAATACATTTTACATTTATGTTATTGAAGGAATACAGGACCCTAACGAAGCTATCGAGACAACAGTTTTTAATATATAGACTTCTGTGTAGAGCTGGACCTGTACCCGATTTTTGGGGCCAATACTGATACCGATATTAGGAAGTAAAACAATTCCTATAGTGATATATCAGCCGATATACATACATTTTTTTTGCAATGATCCTTCAAATGTGCTTATTACTTGTGACAATGATATGTAACAGAGGCAGGATATTTTACAGATTAAAGGGGCTCTATGTAATAATTAGTAGCAATTTACGTGTATTAATCACTTCTTTATTGGCCATATGTGAGCAGATTGTAGTATGACGTAAAAAATGAGACCTTCCCCGTCTCTCTCTGTTGCCTACACAAGCCTGTGAACGATTTGTTTAAGTTGTTTAATGCTGCTGGACTAGATGTGACTTGAACCTTCTCAAGATCCCCATCTCAGTGCCTTTCTTCACCCCGTTAACAGAGAGCAACAGTAGCTAATGTTGTGTAATGTAATTAATGTACTAAGTTTAGAAATGGAGTCCGCAAACAAATGACTGGCTTCCAGCACAACACAGTCCCTTTAACAATTAACTTAATTGACTTAAATGACATCAGTGCACTAAAACATTAAACTTCACTGGGAATTTAAAGAGTTGAAATTACCCAAGCATCTTTCTGTGCATAATAATCTTTTAGTCTCTTTACATATCATTGCATATTGGACACCATATACACCGATACTGATATATCTGATTATCTGTTGATAATATCAGCCTACCCAATATATCGGTCTGGCTCTACTTTTGTGGTTCAACATTTAAATAAATACTTTTGGTTGGCATTAAAAACATTGTATTAACATGTCATGCTTACCTGTTCTTTGGAACACAAACAGCACCTGAAGGCCATCCGTCCAAATAAATCTGTTGGTATTTAGCCAACGCATATTCTGGAAAGATTATACAGAAAAACATTAATGGTCATATTCATCTCACAGCTTTGAAAAACGAGATAAAAAAAAGAAGGAAATGTATTCCAACTTGCTCATTAAAATTGGACTGACAGGCTGACAAGTCGTTCAAACACTGATTTTTCAGGCTATAAATGGTCAAATTTTAATCTACTTTTATGAAATTTGTAGGATTTTGCCCCCAGTGCATTTTTACAAGTCTATTTGGTTCTTATGGTAAAATAAACATGCATGAAGACTTTATTATATCTCTCTATTTGTGCACATACAGCACGTACCATGAGCCAGGAGTGGAGTATGATACTGAAGGTCAAATAGAGAGCAGAGAGCATTAGCAGAGATCTAAACCGCTCCAGTAATATGGCGACCAGGCCGACCTGGAACACGAACGTGTTAAACAGCATCAACAGAATGATGATCAGGTTGAACAGGATGGCAATGTCCTGGATACTGTTGGGGAGAAGCATACAGAAAGAGAGAGGATGGGAGAATATGTGACCAGCAGAAACGAGGGAGACAGGAACAGAAGGATTACTGTCTTTGTACAGTGCTATTTCATTTCATTCCAGCATCCCTAATGACTCAGTACAGACAACTAAAGTGTACTATTCTCAGCTCAGAATTGTTTCCCCCCCTCGAGCTAAAGATAATGCTTGGCAGCTGAGTCAGTGAGGAACTCTTACTCACATGAAAAGCACCAGCTGGACGGCCGGTTCTGTCCTCAGCAGCTCGCTGAAGGAGTTAACGAACAGGTCGAAGGAGAGCAGGCTGAGCTGAATCAGTAACACCAGAGAGTAGTTGCTGGTTTGGAGCGTCTCTGGCCCGAAGGCCGGGCGCCCGGGCGGATACGATGGATCCAAGGCTGCGCTGCACTTGCCCACACACTACATAGAAACATCAATCCACACACAACAGTCCTGACTGTTTTGGGGCCTTGGTGAGGCGTTCAAATTGCTCCACAATTCAGTCACAACATCAGGGCTCCATTTTCTCTGGTTAAAATGTGTCCTGTTTACTTTGGAAGAATTGAAGTCCTTTTAAAATGGGAAAAAGAGTCTGGTTTTGGGATGAACTGCCTGGAAGTCACAGAAGCCAACATGTCACAGTGGTTGATTTTTGCAGCTCCAACATGAACAGATGTGGTGGCTCAGTACAGTCTGTGGTGTGGATTTTCTTGAATCTTGGTGCAACATCAGCACCGTAGTGAATCCAACAGAGACTGTGGAAGGAGATAGAAGAGGCACATTAGTATTCTGCTGAAAAACTGTATTTACTACACAGTGCAATTCTCGTTTAAAGCAGAGACTTGATTTGAGAGAGAAAAGAAACACGTCCCATTGTGTTCTTACTAAACGTAACCAGACACGTTCTACAATTTGTCAAATTGAAGTAATCCATTTAATCCTGTCTAATGTTGATACTTCTTTAAGAGCATAAACGTTTAACCTTTTTGACCTTATTAACACCTGAGTGCTGCAGAGAAACTGCTGAAAAGGATTAAATGTTTGCATCTGCAGAAGAATAAAGCGGAAGCGGATGATTAAATAAATCTTCACCTGGTGAATCACACTTTCACAAAGAAGGGACTTAATTCTTCCAGTAGCAGCTTGTTAACAGTGGTACGAGTAAACATGAACAGTTCTCTGGAGTTCAGCATGGACTGGCATGTTGATGACTGAATACATTTCACACAGAGCCAATATAAGCAGGGCTGTAGCTACCATCAGAGACACCGAGGCCATGTCCTCTGTGTAATTCTTCCTGTGAGTGTTTTAGGAACCGGGAGGGAGTTTGCATGTTTCTATATTGGTCGTTCTTTTACAGGTTGCATCCTTTATTTTTAGTCACGACTCATTAAATTTAACAAGCCCAATAAATTGATTGGGGATCTTGATTGATAAGGTTGATGATTTCCCAGTCATAATATGATTCCTTGCATCTGCATAATCAGTATCCGCTGCGTTATTTTATGGGTTGAGAAAATTCTACTATTATATTTGGCTGAGTAATCGAAGAACACACCGGATTGTCCGAAAATCATTGGCCCAATGCTGAGGATGATTTTCTTAGCTCAGGAAAAGTTAATGTAATGAAGACGCATGTTGGGAAATAAAAAGTACAGAAGAAAAACTGTAGAGTTCAAGGAATAAATAAAATGCTTTTCATAATCCAAATGATTAAAGACTTGTGTCTGAAGTCCTAGTCCTGGTTTCAGCCCTGAATATGAGCAGAGAATATTAACTGAGGAGAGGCTGTACCTCCCAAATGATTGTGACGGACCTGTTTGATAATTTAAGGGTCCGTAGTATGTATCCATGCAGATAGTTTGGGTTTTATTTGTTCACATTTTGAGATATTCATCGACGATTTCTGCCTCTTCCTCGCTGTCATCAATTTGTAGTGGAGCTACTTTAAAAGAAATACGACCAAGTGACTGAGATATTACTCTGGAAAGAGAAGTCCTGTTGAATTTCATGTTGTTTTGTTTTGTTTTTTAGTATCGAGAGCACCAAAAATGAGATTCCATTCACCTTTGTATAGGCATGGATCTTGGCCTCTTGGATATCCCAAAACTTGGAAAAATTAAATCAAAACTTTCTGCACGGCTAGATGTCAAAAGAGGCGAGCAGGAGAATGTGTTTGTTTTTTTTTTTTCATTTCGGGTGAACCACATCTTTAAACACACAGTATGCATTTTTTCTGCCACTAGGGATCTCGCAATCAAAACAAAGACGTCAGTAGTGTGGAATCATGGGAGTTGTTGTCTTCATTGTTAAACAACCACCATTGCCAACTTCCTTCCTCACTCTCTGAAGTATCATCTGATGATTTCCCTACAAGTTATTGCAGCAGGTGACCAAATAAAATGCACCATCAACTTGAGTTGAGAAAAGTTGCAGATTTCTGTGGGTTTGAGCATCGTTGGAAATTGGATTTGAACAATATAAGTAAGAAGATTTAAGACAATGTTTATAGAAGTCTTGTTAAAGTGTTTTAACTTTTAATATGTGGACATGAAAAAAACGATAAGAACAAAAACAGACTGACAGACAGAATTACAATCGTTGCCAGTAAAGTTATAGAAAAAGAGTAGAAACAACTGGGATGTATTTATAAAACGCAGGTAAAATGAAAAGCACAAAGAATTTTACCTGGTCTGGTTCATCCCCTTTTTAAAGGTTCATGAAACTGCTCTCAGCAGACACTACAGTATATAACTGCTCCAACTGCTGAACACCTAAAGGTATAAAGGTAGCACAACATGCAAGCACAAGCAACCTGCAAACATTTCGACCTGATGAAGACCACTAGGCCCAAACGTTAGCATGTTGGTTGAGAATTGCCAGAATAAATTAAGAATAAATTAGAAATTAGGATTTGTCATTGTTGTCTTAAAGATGTGTGTGAACTTTGTACCTTTGGGTATTCAGCTGTTGGAACATATAACTATGGTTTAGCGCCACAAAACAAACTTCCAAAACAAGAAACTTCCAAAACAAGCCTCAACATGGATTGTGATTTAATTGAATAACAACTAACTACACCAGGACTTTTACACAGTGAACTGCAGTTTACCGTTAAGTAGAAGAGCCGCTTCTCTCTCCTGATGATGTTCCCTCAGGTTTCTTCTTATCCTTTCATTAAAACAGACTATTTCTTCACTCTCTTGTTGAATATTGAGAAAACGGGTCGTCCTTTCACTTGTGTTGTGACATTATTTAAGTAGGAAGTGTAAATCTTTGCCTTGGCCCCTTTGGCATCTTGTGAGCCAGGACAGACTCCTTCACACTGACACCAGGTGGATCCTCTTATGACCCCCATATATTTATAGCTTGGCACGGCTGTGGCAGGTGTGAGGAAGATTAGGACTACTTCTAAACGGTGGAACGTCCAGCAGAAGACTACTTATTCTTGGAAGCTGTCCCACTGAGATTCTAGGTTAGCAGCCCTACTGTCTCCTGGGCTATGAAAACATTATGGGAAAACTGAAAATAAGACTTAAAGTCTTACAGAGGAAACATCTTGTTTAAGGTTTTTCCATGGCTGTGGATACATATCAGAGACAAAAAGTCATCAATTCCCACTCTTTCTTCTTATAAAATCTACTCATAAATGTATTAGTTTGCCAGATATTTAGTTTTCCTCTGACATGAATATAGTGGTGAAATTTAAACAGCCTTTCTTGTGTTTGTCATTAATGTGCTCTCAACTTCTACCTCTTAGTACTGCACCATTTAATCTTCTTAGGAAACGCCACAACAGCTTGTTGCTTCACACGGTGATGATAAATCCTCTCTTTTACTATTTCAGAATATCAATCAACGACCGTCAAACTGCTGCCAAATAATCAAAAGTGTGTGTACCTGTAAATGAAGGTTCAGAGATTTCAGAGGATGAAGCTGTCCAGATGATGCATGTGGCCACAAACAACACAGTGTGTAGCACAGACTGACAGCTTGTGTCTAACAGGGTTTATCCCCCCATCCCCCTAATAGACAGGCACCAGATTTTTGTCGCGCTTTTTTCTCCTTGCGCCTTGATTAGTGCAAGAGCTTCTTCTCTTGTCTTAACCAAATGATGACAGACTGTACAGAACTTAGATACTTGGCAATTTTTTGTTCTTTTTGTGAATTGTATCATTCATTTTGTTATTTTATTTCATTTTATACTTTTTTTGATTAGTGCTGTTTAAATAAAGTTTCTTAAAATATATATTTTATAAATTAATATAACCTTAAAAATAGGTTGAGTTGATGCAATGGAAGCGTTTGCTTATGATGCTCAACTGATTAGAAGGTTGTTCAAAATTATGTTGTTGTTTGGTTTAAGTTTGTAGATATTTTTTTGCCATATATAAAAAGTGCCAGTGAGTTCACCATAGATTTTTTATTTATTTATTTGCTGATATGTACCAAACCTTTCTTTCAAAAAAAAAAATAAGTAAATACCAGAAAATAATGTTTCAAAATCAATTTCTTTGTGTACATTGATAAAGTTTGGGTTTTTCTTCATGGTGGACTGACATTTATCACAAATGACAAGAGGTCAAGGCTGTGGCTCCTCATAAGCGAATGATGATGGGTTATAAATGTGTGTTGTCTGAGCTTTTTCAGTCACATTTCCTTTCAAGATTATGGTAATACTTCAAGGAAATCTACCTGGAGTCAAGCCAGAAGAAAACCAGTACCACCTAGTGGTGAATGTGCATCACTACACACACACACACACACACACACACACACACACACACAACACAATGCTGCATCATTTACCTGTATGGGACTGCAGGCTATGTTAAAAGACTTCCTTGCATTTTGGGAAGGGTTAAGTCATGAGTGAGCCACAAGAGATAAGCATAGTGAGGTAGAGACATCATACTGTAAACTACTGTAGTACTGCCTGAAATGTAACAGGAAGATCACAGTGACTGTCATGTCCTGTTAGCATTGTTCTGGATTAATTAGTGCATTTTCTTGAGTAAAAGTACAAGAGTATTGGCATCAAAATTTACTTCAAGTACCAAAAGTATTAATTATGCAGAATAGCCCATTTAAGAATGATGTATATTATAATACTGGAATATAATTATTGATGAATTCATTTGTACATCACTTTGATGTTGCATCTTGTACACGTAGCGTCTGAATTTCCTCACTTCTTACCTTAACCTATAATAATACATAATAGTTTATTAGTTGAGAATATTGTGTATTAACAATCTGAATCTGCAAAGTTGAAAAAGTACCCAACAGTAAAAGTAAATATATTGTGGTAAAGTAAATGGTAAAAGTCACCCATATGAATTGTACTTGATCCAAAGTCTTAAAGTATGTGATAGTCAATGGACGTTAGTAATGTAATACAGAGGAAAACTATGCATATATTTACAAGTATGTATACACTGATCATCAGATCTGATGTTCAGCATTTTTCTAATCATCAGAATCAGCGATTGTTTTTATCTGATTACCAATAAAATAAATAATTTTAAATGGTGCTATCATGGCTGTGATGCAGCTGCAAAGTAACTAGTAACTAAAGTTATCAAAAAATGTATTGAGTAAAAAGTATAATATTTGTCTATAACATGTACCAGAGTGGAAGTAGCAGGGAAAGAAAATACTCAAGTAAAGTAGGCTACAAGTACTGCAACATTGTACTTAAGTACAGCTCTTGAGTAAATGTACTGAGACACGTTTCATCACTGGTAAACTAGCACTAGATAAATGTAGTTAAGTAAAAAGTACAATATTTCCCACTGACATAGGAGAGTTATAAGGTAAAAAGTAGCACAAAATGGAAATATTCAAGTAATATAATTGTGTTTAAGTACAGTACTTGAGTGAAAATACTTACTTACATTCCATCACAGGTAACTAGTAACTGAGGCTATTAAATAAATGAAGTTGAATAAAAATTTACAATATTTCCCTTTGACATGCAATGGTAAAAAAAGTAGCATAAAATGGATATACTAAAGTAAATTACCTCAAAATTGTATTCAAGTACAGTTCTTTAAGTAAATGTACTTAGTTACATCACTGGTAGCTATTAAATAAATGTAGTTGTGGAAAAATCACACTATTTCCCTCTGACATGTAGAGGAGTAAAGGTAAAAAGTAGTATAAAATGAAAATACTCAAGTAAGTTAACTTGTTTTTAAGTACAGTACTTAAATAAATGTACTTAGATACATCCCATCACTGGTAATTAAAGCTATTAAATACATGTAATTGAGTAAAAAGAACTACATTTCCCTCTGACATGTTGGGAAGTAAATATAAAAAGTAGCATAAAATGGAAATACTAAGTTGTTTTCAAGTACAGTACTTGAGTAAATGTACTTAGGTACATTTCATCACTGGTAGCTTGTAACCAAAGCTATTAAAAATGTAGATGAATAAAAAGTACAACATTTCCCTCCGACATGAAGGGAAAAGTCGAGGTAAAAAGTAGCATAAAATGGAAATACTCAGATAAATGACCTCAGAATTGAGTAAATGTACTAAGTTACATTCCACCTCTGGATTACCAGTCAATATGACTTTGCTCCTGCAGGTCTGAGGGCTGTACAAGCACCACCAGGCCTTCCCTTCTTGTCCCTCCCTGTAGTAACCGCTGGCATCACGTATCGTTGCCCCGGGACAGTAAAATCCACAGAAACGTGTAAGGTGGCCCGGGGTGGAGTCAGCAGCAGC
This sequence comes from Pagrus major, assembly GCF_040436345.1. Taxonomy (NCBI): domain Eukaryota; kingdom Metazoa; phylum Chordata; class Actinopteri; order Spariformes; family Sparidae; genus Pagrus; species Pagrus major. Next base: position 3,375,688 of record NC_133218.1, on the reverse strand, counting down.
AGCAGCAGCTCCAGCCTCACTCAGCACACTCAGATTTTCTAGCCTCCAGCTTCAATCACTCGGCTGTCGGAGAGGCCTTTATCCACACAAACTGAATGAAAACAGACGACATCTCGGACTAATTTTCACACATTTAATCGCTTTATCTCGACAGGAGATCAGAGAAAAATCAGGTAAGTGAAAACAGGAAGTAACTCGATGCTCTGTTAGCTCATTCTGCTGTGTCGCATTGACCAGACTAGGCAGCGTTTATTGTCTTTTACGACACAACCGACACATTTTGTAGCTTTCTATGAAAACTAAGTTTCCAGACAAGTTTTTACCGTGTTTTTCTCGTCTAAGAAGTAGTTCGGCTTGATAAAATGGGTCGTTTGCCTCTTAGCAGCAGCACGGAGGGCATACTTTAACTTTAGCGTTAGCTTAAACAGCCGAAGAGATGTAACGTTACTTCAAAACGTGATTTTTATCAACGTGGGAAGTCTTAAATGAATACATGATGGTGTTACACTGTGTAGGTGGTGATTGTGAACTCAAATCCTCTATGAAAACCACAAGAGGATGCTACTTTCCAGTGGTTTTACAGCTGAGCCGTTGTTAAGACACAGCTGTGATTTGCAATATAAGTGTAGTAACGTGCTAGCTAGGTAATATCCTCACTTTTATAACCACATATTGTTCTTTTAAGCTTATTTATTTACACACCAGTTGGTCAAACCAGCTGGTTTCTATGACACTGGTGTTTTTCCAGTCAGTTGAATGAGAGGGGTGGTCACAGGTGAGTTAATATGGCTTCAGTCGTGACTCACTTTATTCAGAAATTGAACCTGCTGAAGGACAAAAGGTTGTGTTCAGACTGGCAGCACACTCACATTCACATCAGATGACTTCATCGTCCAAGTCTGGACTAATACCTTTAATAAGTTCATTGGAAAAATAAAACATTAACAGATACAACAACAACAACAACCTATAAAATAGAGCAGAAGTATGGAGTAATTATCAGTGTGACTTTTATTTAGGCTTTTGGCTACTGACTGAATTTATCAGGAAGATCTGTGTGGCTTACTATCTCAACTAAACGGTTCACTTGGGGAACCCTGAAATGAATCCTGTAAAAAATACATTAAACAGATCAGATAAAACTGTAAACTGACGACATGCAGGATGTTACGACCCATACTCCATTATTGGGGCTGATGCTAATACTTTATCAATATATTGGCCGATGTACACAATAGAAAAAAAAACGACAACCACAACAACAACAATGCACTGAAACAACAACAATGCACGGAAACAGTAAAATTTAATGATTAGAAATCATCCCAAGCATCTTTTTCTAAATTGTAATCTCTAAAAAAAGTTTTCATATTGGCGCATATTGGACAACATACATGCCTATACTGATATATCTTTAAGAGGTCAGTATCAACCAACAAATATATCGGTTTTCTGTTTTTCACTATGCTGGATTTCTACTTCTGTGTGTGAATGGCAAATCAGACAGTCCTGTTAGATGTAGTGGGAAGTCCAATTCAAAGAGTGTCAGAGTGTTTTAGAGTCTGGTGTAGACAGTTGAGTCTAAATATTGGATTTGAGAATGAAATGTAATTTGAATGAAATATTCAAATGATCTAATTATTGATTACAATTATTGATTAATCTGTGGGTAATTCCCTCTATGGGAAGATGGTGAAAAATGTCCATCACAGTTTCCCAGAGCCCAAGATCACATCTTCAAATGTCTTGTTTTGTTCAACCAACAGTACAAAAACCCCAAACACTCACTTTACACTTCAGCAAAATAATAACATTGCAGAAACAAGAGCCAGAGAAATTTGAATGTTTCTTTTAAAAAAATAGGGAAAATGATTAATCAATTAATGTAAATGGTTGCAAACGAATTCTATCGATTGACTCATTGACAAAAAGACCAATCAATGTAGCTGTAAACAGTGCAAGAGCTATTTGACTTGTGTTACGCCCGCATGTTAGCCAAAATCATTATGTGCCTCTAAATGAAACAAATTGAAATGTAATTTGAATGTCATTGTTTCTTTACACCTCGACACATTTTGTTAAATCTAAGTTATGGCATTGCACGATTTTCATTTTCATTGTTGATTCATCTGCCGATCATTTTCGTCATTAATGGATTAATTATCTGGTCCATTAAATGTCAAGAAATGGTGAAAAATGTTGATTGAGCTCTGTTTCCGGAAGCTTAAAGTGCTGTTCTCTAATGTCTTGTTTTGTCCTCGACCCAAAAATAGTTGCTTAGCAATAGTTGCCTGAAAACAACTCATCTATTGCCACTAACCTACAACATCTGTAACACTTAAATAAATCTGTTTGCTAATGCAGATAATATAAACATTTCTGGACATGTTGTATTTCAACACTGTAATCTCTGAGGGTAGACGAGACAGCCATTAGCTTACTAAATTGATTCGTGGTGAGTGCATCAGACAGATGGCTCCTCTCGACTTATTTACCATCTTGTTTAATGTGCCCTTGAGTGAAGATATCACGTACGTTCACTAAAGCTAACACAACTGAATTCTTGTCCTCCGTGCAGAGGGGATATTTCTTATTTAGCGTTTTTCCATTTTTTAAAAGAAGGCTTGCAAAGAGTTTAAACATTTAACTTCCTTTCTTGACTCAGCTGTTTTCTCTCTGTCTCTAAAAAGCAGAGTGCAGCGTTGTCCATTAAGTCTTGTTTGAATTTAATTAACAAGATCACGCTAAGAGCGCCCGCCGTAACAGATGGTCAACAGACAGAGCCCAGACAGTCACCCTCACTCACTCATGCAGTGCTGCTCGCATCTGAATTGACAGTAGTGTACGAGGGGGTGGAGAGACGGGAGGAGGGGAAGAAGAGTTTGATGAGGCAGTCAGAGGAGGGCGAGTCTGGGCTTGACTGCAGAGAAGTGAGCCAAGAAGATTGTGGGGTGAAAAAAAGAACACAAGACTTGGAGAATAAAGATGACATGGAGGCAGCGAGGAGCAAGTGTTGTTATACGATGGGATCTATAAATCTTGCAAACTTCAAACTCAAGAGTTGTGTTTGGCAGCGTTGTGATGAAAACACTTTGAATTTTTAATACGGTGTCAATTACTGCGGTTTAGATACAAAGATTGTTGGAAAAGCTTCGATCTGTTTTCATTCCTGTTTTAAAAAAACTTCCATGACATCCTCTTTAAGCTGTCTCTGTCAAGCTGATTTAATGAAACACAACCTGCTGTAAGAAGAAGATGATTTTTGTTTCTAGAAGCGCTGGGTGTTGGTACCAGGCACCAGGGGAGCGGGTGGTTATAATTTCCAGCCTTTGGCCGACTCTCAGCTCCTACTCAGTGCTTAGTCATGGATCTCGCTGCATACACATGTAATAACTCAGCTCACTGATTCTGCCTACACAGCTGGTCCGATATTCACTCCCCCATGTTCTGCATTAGCCCTGTAACATCTCATTTGTTAAAAGCACCTCACAATAAAAGGAAGCTTGGCTTTTATTTCAGGCTATAGCAGCTACTGGCCTACATTGTGCTTATTTAGTTTAAGTTTTATATGGCTGTTGAATCAGTTTAGAGTTGCAACAATCAACAGAAATTTAATCTGCAACTATTTCGATTTTTGATTCATTGTTCTTGATATATGTTCAAATTAAAAAAAGAAAAGTTTTGTCCAGCAGTGGACCAAAACTTTGGATGCTGGCACAAGTATCAAAAACTTTAAACCATAACTAATGCTAGAAATGAGCTTTTATATTCTGTCCAAACAAGCTACCAGCCACAGGTAGAGTCATGTTTGTCACCTTTATCTTGACTGAAACATTCTTTTGTGAGAAAACTCAAGATTTTAGTGTTTGGTCACAAGCTGAGTCTTGAAGGGACTAAAAATAACCATTTCCTACTGTTTGATATTGTTTTATTTGACCTAATATCTACTGTCTTGTTCAGCATGGGGGCCTCTGAGGAGAAGAAGGAAACATGTGGAACCATCTGCCTGAAATACCTCCTGTTCGCCTTCAACTTTCTCTTTTGGGTAAGTTTCCATTCTGGCATTGTTGAGCCTGCACTGAGGATTTAATTGCCAAAGTGCTTGTGTTGGTCTGAAGTCCTTCTCAAGCGCCTGCATGTTTTGAGTTATGAGCCTGAGATTTTCCCCTAGATGCAGGCGTGTCTTAAAACATTTATGATCTGGATATTTTATTTCTCATATTTCTCTCTTTTGTCGGTTGGTTAGGCCATCATTTTTATTGGTTATAACAACATTTTACTCATCAAAATAATTGCTGAGATCTTGGAAAAAAGTGAAAAGAAGCCAAATGGGGCAAGAATCACAAGCAGTGAGACAGTCATACAGGTTAAAACACAGCCACAGGTCAGCCAACCTTCTTGTATTTGGAAGCAAAAACAAGGGAGAGTGGTCAGAATATTCACCAAACTCTTCGTTGTAAGCATGCATCACAGTTTACAGGTTCAACTTTGACCCTCTGTGTTTACTCTAATTTTGCACTCAGATTCCCTGACATTTTGGTGTGCTTTTGTTTAGAGTTTTACCTCCAAATGAGTTTTAGCAAATGAAATGACGGCTGAAACCTCAAAGTAAAACCCAAACTCTCCACTTGTATAATGTAGTGTGACATATATCCACTTTATGAACAGCACGTCCTTTTGCTTCTGGTGCCAACTTGACTGTATACGTCTATAATTATCTCTGTGCTTTTTCATCTGCGACTTTGCTAAAACACTTCACTTTTCACAGTTGGCTTTATATATATTGTTAATAGTTCACAATGTATTTTTGTTTATCGTGTTTCTAACATTTTTGATCATTTAGGTAATCACGTAGGTGTTTTTAACTAGTGTGGTCAGCTTTCTTAGCTGGCTTCCTAAAAAGCTCTGCATATACACATAATACAGTAGTAGAACCAGTAACCCTTCTGTCTGATTTGTGATTTAAATCCCTTATCCAGCAATGAGGTCTGAGCTTTACTGCTCGCTTTCATAAGACCGTGTACAGTCAATGACTTTTATTTTTGACAGCTCTTCCAACCATCAAGTGTAAAAAGAGCCATAGTGAATAGGGGTAGACCGATTACCTTTAATTTAAAAATGTGCTACTTTGGCTCTGATGCAACATCCTCCCAGGCAATGTCCCACCCACAACAATATCTAATTGTTAACATGGTAACAACTGATGGCCTATAAACACAAAATAATCTGAATCTTCAAAGTAACAGGTAACTAAATGTATCAAATGAATGTAGTGGAGAGGAAGTATAAAGTAGCAGGAAAAGGAAATACTCAAGTGAAGTACCTCAAAATTGTGCATAAGAACAGTACTAGAGTAAATTGTACTGAAGTTTATTTCACTGGTTGTTCTAAATTTGGACACAAAGATTTTCGTTTTTACAGCAAATGAATATTGGTCTTAAATATCGGTTTTCAGTCTTCTTGATTTCTAATAATTGGTATTGGTATTGGCCCTGAAAAGCCATATCTGTCAACCCCTAATAGTGACCTAACATTAGCGTGTGGATACCCAATGTTGCTAACGGTAATTTCTATCCAAAGGATCAAAAATGTTTAAAACATCATATAACTGTGAAAAGTAAAGTATTTTTATTAAGTTACAGATGAAAAGGCACAGAGCTTATGTATACTGGTACCGTAAGCAAAGGGACGTGCAATCTGCGAAGCAGATATATATGCAGTGAAGAAGTAGGCCCTTTTTAAAAAAAAAAACAATTTAAGTGTTCAGTTCAGTTCATTATCTTGACCGCTTTTCCGTGAGGGTCGCGGAGATGTTGCCACTTTACCCCCCCCTTTCAGGGGGTTGCGGGGGTTACTGGGGCCAAATCCAGTTTTCATAGGGCGGAGGCCAGGGTATATCCCTGGACGAGTCGCCAGCTCATCGCAGGGCCCGCTGACGGCAGAGGCTGCCACACAAGGTGCCAACTGCGCGTCAGTAGCAGTTTCGGGGTTCAGTATCTTGCTCAAGGATACTTCGGCATGTAGCTCAGTTCCGCCCAGGGGAGCCGGGGTTTGAACCTGCTCTACCCACTGAGCTACAGCCGCCCCTCACAATTTAAGTGGTTCTTAAATAATTGGACCACATGTGATTGGTTTGAAAATGCTTTCACTTACTTTTCCTTTGCTGTGTTTTCAAAATGACATACCTGACTGACCAAACTTAATTAATCTAGATTTTCCACAGGTCAGACAATAAGGTTAATTGCAGGTTTATTCAATTTATTGACACATTTAGCTGAAAATGTATTTTAGAATGACATTTTACCTCATTTCCACACCCATGTGTCTGTGCTGATGTGAGTTGATGTGTTGGTAATTGTACTGATGTGTGCCAAGAACACTGCTTAAATCCAATGAAAACAAATCCGTCTATTTTATGTACTAAAATAAAAGAAGCTAGAGAGATTAACACAGAAGTCTTGCACATTCATCAGAATGCTGAACAGCCCAAATTGTGATATTGATTAAATTAGAAGCAATTAAGAAAACAAATCCACCCCAACTCCTGATAAGATAAGAAGACAAGAAGAGGATTTGTCAAGTTTTAACAAAGCTGTAAAATACAGTGTTTTCTTTCACCTCAAAAGGACGGTAATGCACATGCACACAATGTGTTCATGCATTGTTGTGAATGATTAGCTTTTTAGATGGCACAAATAGGAAGAATAAGCTGACAAAACTCTTTCTGAACCCTTCAACAAAGCCTTTTTATTCAGGCAGCAGATAAACGCCCGCTGCTATTTCAGTTTACAGAATCACAGCCAAGTTGCATACTTTTATAGAGGACACAGAAGATGCATTCAAAGCCTAATTCCCCCAAACTTTCCGTGTCAAGAATGTGATGTTCCAGGAGGAAAACACTACAAATAACTGAATTCATGATTTGGATGTGCTGTCTTAAATTAGAGTCAAACATCAGTGAGGCTGCCTCAGCAGAGGAAGGGTGTCTGTCTCATTCACAGTGTGAAATCACACTTACAGCTCTGCCCATATGTGATAATCATCTGTCTGCCAAAGAATCAGATCTCTATGAAACTGGCAGACCAACAACACTCAGTCTTTTCAGTGCAGATGCCAGAGCTACAACCATATTGAGGTTTCAGGACCAAATCACATCTTTTGACTAAATTTAACTCAATATTTCCCAAATACTTTTATGTAGCTACATGTATTACAGCTATTACAAGTACAAAATATTTCTGGACTGAATTTCAGACAACAGAATGAACACACCGCAACACTATAAAGTATTTTGCAGCCCATTTACCTCAGGAGTAAAATGTGGCTGCAGACATTTCATGCACCAACAGCTACGATTGAGATAAGTTTGACTTTTACACGGAAAATAAACTTGAATGGCCTTCAGTCCTCAAATACACATACACACACAATGTAAACAAACCATGAAACCCTGTAAAGGACAAGGACATAACTGTGAACAGCGCATTGACATTTAAACAAAGCATTTATTATGGCTTTAATAATGGATATTATTGCAGCACCAATGAGGTTAAAGATTGTAATAACATGTGGAAGAATGAGGTACACATGCATCCATTTGTCACAAAGACACTGGAAAACAATAATGTTAAATTTTTGTACCTCTTGCTGCCACTTGAGGTCGCCAAAGTTTGAAACTTCTCTAGTGCAGCTTGTGCAGAAAATGATTCACTTATTCCTGTGGTTCATTGAGTTTTAACAGTAGATAAAGTCACAGAAAGCAACACAGAATTTATTACTGCAGTGACTCTGTTCTACTTCTTAACACTGTCGTTCTCAGTGCTGGGATTTTTCTGTGGGTAGTAAGATGATGTTTGGAGAGTTGTCGGATGCCTGTGTAAAAAAAAAAAAAAAAGATAAAGGAAATTAACAACAGTTTATAATGACTTTTTGAATATATTGTTTGAGCATAAACATTGAGACATTTAAACATGGACTGTAATACTGTAGAAGTTAGAATACAAACAAAACATAGTAAAATGATGTACATGTATAAAGTCACAGTGGCAACAGGGGAAAGACAAATTATGTTAGTTCATGTTTTACATCCACCAAAATCTGACTGCCCTCTTTTGAGGGGTGGGCAGTATCCTGGTTTCATCACTGTCACGGGTTTCACGTTATGCACAGACATGGATTTTGCAATACCATCATTACTGTCATAAGTTTTTTAGCATATTAAAAATAATGTGCTTTACTGTGGCTGCAAGAAAAAGCTGTTTAAGGGCTAAAGTTACATCCAGTAACTACTATTCTCCTCACTAACGCCGACTTCAGTAATAGAAACATGTGGAAAGAAAACAAAGCACCCCGCTGTTGTCTGCAGGAACCAACACAAACGTCCTCATCTACTCCCACCATCTAAGGAAGTGAGGACCCAGTAGGTTAACTTTATTTTGGATTGAAATTTCCCCACAACAACTGGAAAAGTTTTATATATATGTGCTTAATATTTACTCAGGATTGGTTTCTCAACGAAGGCCAGCAACATCAAAAGTAGGATGCGCTTTAAACTCAAGCCCAAGGATGGATTGTTACAGAGTTGGAACCTGAAAGTTTTGCCATTTTCTGTCTATTGTAGCAAGCTGGAGCAATGTTGGAGTGTAATTATTAAGGGTCATTCAAGAGAAACTGTGTGAAAAGAAATTGAGAAAAAAAATCTGGATCCGTTCTCTTTCACCGGATCCACACCAAAAGTTAATGAGGTCTATTCTGGGCCGAGACCCATCTGCCATCCAAGTTTCCTAGAAATCTGTTCAGTGGTTTTTGTGTAATCCTGCTGACAAACCAAGCAACAAACAAAACAAGCAACCAACAGACATGTCTCCCCCTAACCTCTTATATTAAAATTTTATCTCCGTTGGCTTTTCTCTACATCTACCAAAATCTGACTCCCCTCTTTTGTTAAAAATGGAAGGTGTGACACACAACACAATCACATTTGGACATCTAGTGCTTAAAACAGAAGCTAATGACTACTTCTGTTGATTAATTAGTACAGCACTGCGGTTACTCTTCAAAACAGAAATAGTAAAGGGTGTTGATTGAAATGTTTTGCTCATCACTGTAGTTCTGGGTCTTTCCTGTCTCACTGTCTCTGGGTGTGGTACAGTCTGACTCAGTGTCTCGCTTCTGTGGCCGTCGTCCTCTCATACAAATTAAATCTAAATTAGGCAGGCTGTTAGATTGATGGCTTTGGCATGATGACAGATTTCTGTTGCAGCGCGGCACCATCTGCTGACTCGTCATTGTGATATCTTAATAATTTCATTTTCCTCAAATCCTCTTTAAATTTAGATAATGCTGAAGATGTCGGAGTAGTGACAGTTGTATGCTGGATTGACGCACTGACTTATGCTTGTTTGTGATTACGGTTGGTGTATTCTGTGGGTTTAAGTATGCACTTAATGCTTTGTAATTCCTCAGACTTTAAACTACATGTTTGCTCTGAATGGTTAAAGTCAAAAACCTCTTAAAAAATGACAATTTCCCCACTGATGATAAATGAGAAAAACAGAGCAAAACATTATGGTTGCGACTAACAATCTTGATGTGTCAATGAATCTGCTGCTACTTATTTTGTCCATTAATATTTAAAAGAAATGCTATTCACAATTTGTCAGACTCCTCCTCATGTCTTCCGTTTGCTTATTTCCAACCAACAGTCCAAACCCATAGATATTAAATTTACTGCCATAAACACAAAAAAAGCAACAAATCCTCTCATTTGAGAAGCTGAAAACAGAGAATGTTTGGAATTTCTGCTTGAAAAATAGCTGAATCGATTATCAAAATAGTTGCAGATGAATTTTCTGTATCGATTAATCAATTAATTGTCTAATTCAATTATATTTTCATCAGACCTGTCGCAGTAGCAGCGACAGCCTGTGATTACTGACCTCAGCTGCTCCAGGCGACTCATTCACAAATATCTTGCAGAATAAAGTGATTCACGATGACATTATCTTGTTTGGCAGCGGTGGATCGTTTATATCCTTCACATTCACCCCTTGAAAGGCATTACCTTCAGGCACCTCCCCTGAAGGCGACTTAGGTGATCAATAATTTAAACCCCTTTTTGTCTCATCAGTGTTGTAGAGTGCTGCTGTTTAGCTGTTTAGGGGACCGGAGTATCAGAGATCGGACTCTCATCATGTGCTCTTCTCCCAGTTGGCAGGGGGCGTCGTGATGGCGGTAGGTGTTTGGACCTTGGTGGAGAAGAGCGACTACATCAGCCTTCTCTCCTCCAAGACCTACGCTGCCTCCGCCTACATACTGGTCCTAGCTGGAGCCATCGTCATGGTAACAGGCGTGCTGGGCTGCTGTGCCACCTTCAAGGAGCAGAGGAGGCTACTGCGAGTGGTAAGAGATCACGTCAGGACACAGAGATAATAGACAATATATAGTAAGAATGTGCTATGAATGCATCATGTGATATGTGAAAAAACAACACAAAATGTAAGCTGCCGGGTCAGTGATTTGGAAAATAACCCTCACACAGAAAAAATATATCATGAGATAAAAAATGTAACAACCCAAACTTGTGGTCACTATTAATAATGAAAAATGAACAGTAGTCTTTAGTTTTTTGCGATTCGGAGTTAACTTTATTGCCATCATGAACTCGGACATGTGGAGGAGCAAGATAGAGGGAGCATGAGAACATGAACAGAAGTTTCCACACAATATAAAAACTTTACTGATCATGAACCCTAAAGTTGCTCTATAATTTCTGGTTTATTGAATTATACTCCAGACTGGCAGACAGGCTATTTATCTCTGGTATTAACATGCATCTTCGGTGATCTGATCACAAGGGGACAGCTCTTAGTCCGCCAGTTCACACCTGGCATTAACATGTGTCTCGGCATGTGACTCCAGTAACCACTTGTAATCACATCTCACTTCCCTGCTCTATATGCAAATAAATTAAGGGACTAATGGACACTGTGTTTTTACACAAAGAAAGAAAAAACTTAATGTTTAACAATTGCTGAATGGCCCAAAAATTTAAGAATTTGTCATAGTCAGTGTTTTATAAAGTTTATAAAGCTTTACCTAACTCAAAAACTCACAAAATTGAGTGATTTTATAAGTTAGTCTGGTGAATTTCTTTCCCTCTTCACCTTTTTGCTGTGGTTGACTGTAGTTGATGTTACTTTCAAATTGTTTTGTATGAGATATACTAAGTTATCCTGTCCATTTAAATTAGTACAAAAAACATGACCGCGCACCATTTACTATGACATCATTATGTAGACAGACCTCTCAGCATCTCCAACCTTGACTGATTTTATTGAAAGCCATTGTAACAAACTTTGTTTGAAACTTCACTTGGTGAGCACATTTTGCAGGAGATGGAGGACAACATCCAAGACAGCAGACAAAAAAAAAACATTATATGAATGAGACATTTTAAAACACAAAATTACAAGATAAGCTAAAAACATAACATGCCTTAAAGTACCAAAGGTTTACAATGCCTGAATCAAATTACCTAAACACATTAAAATATACAAAATACCACGAAGAATTACAAGGAACACTGTAAACCAAAAACAAAATGTACCTTAAAGTGACAAATGTTTACCATTCAAGAGCCAAACAGCCTTAGGGAATGAACTTGTCTCAGTTTGTTCCTGCTGGCCACCATAAGCCAACACCTGCCCAGACACTAAACAATGGAAAACACTGGTTCTGTATCACACAGGCCTCTTATATTCTGTTTGAAGCAGACTTTTAGTCCTGTCTCCAGCCAGATGGCTAAATATTTTTAATGTGGTGATACTAAGCAGATGTGAAGCCAGAAAAGACTCACACATTCACATTTATTGTAGACATAAATTACATACTCAGACAGACATTGTGTGACTAGAATCTTTCTGAAAACAGGCTTGAATCATTCCAGCTTCTGCTTCTTATTTGGTGACTGAGGTCATTTGTGGCATGTGAATTGAATTTGTTTTTCAACTTAAGAATAAGCCAAAAAGTAAATCTGGACACCAAATACAACTTTCAGAGCTAATGGTGCCACACACATGTGCTCAGAAACAACCAAGGCCATGATGCCAGCCTTGATTAGGGTCAGACGAAACAAAAACTTCCGACAGTAGGAGCGTGTGTGCCCATATTTGATTCGTCACACTCTGTACACAGCAGTGGGTTTTGCCAACAGAGACACCTGCATGGCACAGCTTTAAATATAAACACACAGGAACACTGTTCTATCCACACACTCATGCTAAAACACACACAGCTCAGGCTGTCATCCACACTTTTCAACACGGTAAATTTATGCATGCACACCACTGTCGGCACAGCTCAAATGTTTGTGTCGTATAAGCTTTGCAAGAACATGCGTCACCTTTTGGTATTATCCACTTTTGCATCAGTCCCCAAGGATTCAGGACAGCCAGATATTCTCACCGGAGACAGGTAGATGTCAAAATCAGAAGTAGAAAGTAGGACCATGATAACATCTACAACAAAGTTATGGCACATTTAATTGATTACATGTTTTTACATAAAAACAACCCAGCCCAGACATCATTGCTCATTTCATTACCAGCAACAACTAAAATGTCTTACAAAAAAACAACTTAAAAGTGTTCATGTTTGTATAGGGCACCTGTACCAATAGCTGTATTTTAATCTGTGTAAATGGAAACGGCAATCAGAAAATATAGAAATACTCATTTAGGACTGCAAATAACAATCATTTTCCTTATCGATATCTATAAAGTAATCAAAATAGGTGGCCATTAATTTTCTTTCGATCAATTATTCATTTAATCATAGGCTTTATACTCGGTCAAGAGCAAGTTGAATTGCTGGTTTATTCTTAAAATATACATACTTTATCAATAATTCTTTTGCAAATGACAATGCCAGTTTCATTTGACTTAAAACTAGATATTCTGCTTTCTGGATGATTGGGAATCTGCAAAGAGAAAAAATATAAATTGCTTTAGTTTCTGTTTGATAGAAATAATTTTTAAGGAACTGTCTGCTGCTTTTGCCAACATTGATTGCAGATTCCCAGAGCAGCCAGTGCGTTTTTTTGAGACTTAAAAACATAATTGAAAAGTCTATAGAAATGTCTGCGATAAATGAAGTCCCCACTCTGTCCAGATTATTTGATTTATAACTCAGAGCTTTGTGTAAATGGCGGTGTGTGTGCTCCACCTCTTCTCCCGTGTGTTGTGTAGTTTTCAAACGCTCGGTGCATCCTGAAGAGTTGAGATTAGGGCGATGAATCACAGGGAAGAAATGAACTTGTGGGCAAGGAGAGATGCTATCGAGATTGCTAAAGAGGGCAAACACAAGGGCGGGATGGTGGGGGGAGAGAGGTAAAGTAATTGTTTTCCTGTATGTGGCAAGCGCCTGGTACCTGCAGAGTACGCGAGCGCTCAAGTGATTGGCGTCCTGTAACCTAAAGGTCACAAGTCCTGAGAAGCTTCACAGAGAAGCTGATGCAGCCATAGCATCACCAGGTATACTGCAGCTGTGAGGCTGAAATAAAGTAGCTGCAGTTGATTAAAGGGAAGGCCATATCAGAGTTTTTGTAAGACTGTTAGTGATGTAGGTGGTATACAAAGTGTGAGGGAGGTCAGTAAGACAAAGAGTAAAAGAGGAAAACTCTCCCACAGGAAGAGGGGTGTGTTGTGTGAAAACACACAGCTTCATTGTTTTGTAGTAGAGAAGCAACAGCACAGTGAAATGACTCAGGGAGAAGAGGGAGAAACCTTCTCCTTCATAATGACAGAGCCAAATGGAAAGCAGTCCTAACTGAGCCTGGATCCACCTGTGGAGAAACTGACTTCATGCAGTTTGATCAGACATTACAAGTCTGAGTGTGTCTCAGTGTCCTCGCTGCCTTTCTTCTACATTACTTTTTTATAGACATTATCTCCTTCTGTCTCTCTCACTTTATCTGTTTGACTTTTCTGAATTTATCTTCTTTATGTCTCTAATATTTATCTTTGCCTCCCTGTCTTTCTCTCCCATTGAATTAAAAAGATTTCATGGCAGTAAAGTTTTATTATGATTGCAACTTCTGATTTTTATTAGGAGTGTGGCTGCTTATCGGCCTGTCACAGTAACTTATTGTGCTGGATGATGTGTTGTCCCATAAGACCATTTTATGCCACTGATGAAATGATACATACTACTTAAATTAGTTAGGGATATTTGGATATATGTGCATATATTCATGTGCATGGATATGCAAAAAAAAAATCGAATGAAATGTGATGCATTATTTTTGGGGACCAAAAATATTCCCAAAACACAAAATTCAAAAATGTCACAAAATAAACTATCAGGTAAAACAATAAAATATCCCAATATCCCTAACTACTTTTGAGTAGTGTAATATAATAGCATACTACACCCTTTCAAAGAGCGATAAACTTTTAATTCTTAAGAATATTCAGATGTTGGAATTTGAATGTGCAAAAGGTATTAAAAATCCTAAATAAAGAAAAATGAAACTATAATGAAACTTGATATAAACTTGAAATATATATATTTTTAATAAGTTGATGTGGTAGAATTCAATATCGTAGATAGCAAATGTACATGGTACAATTACCGTCAATTTTCATACTGCAGTATACGGCTGCAACCCTATGTGGCAGAGGGGTGTAGTCATTCATTCCTTAACAGGCAATATACTGCCAATCTAGTGTTTACCAACCGTCGTTGAGTCATGTCCATATATTGATTAGTTGATAAGATATGTGCGATAAGATAATTAATGTGACAGGCCTTGCTGCACAGTTAATTGATTGTCAAAATATCCATCATATTTCACCTCAACTGACGTCTTCAGTTGCTTGTTTTGTTCCATCAGCAGTCCAGAACCTAAAAGTATTAAGATTACAATTAATTAGAAAGATATAAAAAAAAAAAAAACACTTGGGCTTTTAAATATTCTGTCCGTCATCTAACCTTTTCATTTTTATTTTAGGATCATATCCATAGTATAGATATATTGTCAAAAACAGGTTTTAAATAAATGAACAAAGAGGCACAGAGCAGTACGCAGTGTAAGACTAGTGTGAATATAGGACTGCATTTGAATACTTTTTTATGACCAGTCAAGCTATTGAAATATTTGATATGTCAACTATAAGGACAAATGCTCAATAGGAGAATTAATTTCATGGTCTGTCTCTCAGAATCTTTATTTTCTCTCTCTTCCGCTTTGTATCTTCTTTTTCTTATCTCACTATATTTGCTGCTTCACTTTATTTGTATTGAATTGTATTTGTATGAGGCAACAGACTGGCAGAGCTGTAAGCAGGAACAAAGGTTAAAGAGATCTCTGCTTCATAGTTCATTTGTGTCAGGCTGCTCGGCTTGCAGCCAGCCCGTTCTGCAACCTGATGATGATCATCACTCAAGCATTTATTTAGCTGCACAGGAGACTTTCTCAGGACCATCTTTTAGGCTTCAACAAGGGTATAACCAGACAAAAAGTTCTGGGTACATAATTTTGTGAAAAATATTAAAACACAGTCCTGCTCATTATTGTTAATTTCTATATGGTGTTGAATAACAAAAACATAGCCAGGTCGTTTAAGTTTTGTGTATCTGTGTGTAAATCGCCATATGAGGCAAACTGTGCTTCTTTTTTTAAGGTGGTCTATGTTATATGGTCTACAGAGAAGTGTTCATGCTTAGTTTGAAATCTGTGGACACCTCCATATGTGTGTGCGTGTTTGTGTGTTCTTTGAATGCATGGTGCATCTTGACGAGTTGAGCTCACGGCCATGAATCACAGAGAAGGAATGAACTTGTCAGGAGGGAGGGAGGATCACAGGAGATTGCCAAAGATGGTGAACATAATGGAGTTCTGTGTGTGTGTGTGTGTGTGTGTGTGTGTGTGTGTGTGTGTGTGTGTGTGTGTGTGTGTGTGTGTGTACATCTTGTCGCTCCATCTCGGAAGCATTAACATTTTTAACTCGTTAAAACTTCCAACTCCGTCTTCGTCCAAAATCTTTTATTTATGGATGAGAAATTGTCCAAAAAACAACAGCTGACACGTCTCGCTTTGATTCTATAATGAATCTAACTGATCATCTTATTTTTCTCTTTTTTAAATATCATCCAATACATTCGTTGGCACTGGTGAATTGTGAGCGGTGTTTCCAACTTGATTTGACATGTTTTCAATTTGTGAGACCACATGGAATATTCAAGCCCGCTATTAGTTCTTTATATTAGCCTGCCAGCAGCATTAAGTATGCACGAGGAGAATTTACATACGTGTAGCTTTAATACAGAGCACTTGTCTTCAGCACCTGCTGGGGGATTTGATGAACAAATAATCAGTTAGAAGACGGATAGAAGGTTATGTAGTATGTTTTTTGATAATTGTTTGTCTCTTTTTTAAGCCAAAAGCCAAACTTTATTGATTCCAGCTTCACCAATGTGACAATTTTCTGCTTTATACATTTTATATAAAACACTCTCACAACCCCTGGGCAAATGAAGACGATGATTACAAAACACTTCAACTCAGCATGCAATTGTTTTCACTGAGTTTTGCTCTTTAAAAGTATTTTAACTCTGCTTATCGTTATGTGGATCTCAGCACCATTTTAAATGAAGACAACCTCAATGATTTTCAAGGTTTAAATAAAGGTTTGAATGAATAAATTGTAAATTGAAGATCTTTGGTTTGGTCAAAACAATTCTTACCCTTGCCATTAATTGTGACAGGCATTTTTGTCTGTATTTTGACATTTTATAGGCCTAATGATTGATTATTCAAGGAAATAATCAGCAGAATTACTGATGATAAAATAAAACTCCGCGTCTGAAGTAAAGAGCACATCTGTTAATGTCAGAAGTAATTAATACACTTCTACCAAACATATATTGAGCTTCAAGGAAAGCTCGCAGAGCTGCTGCATGAGGCAGCAAAGGCAGAGTATGAGTGAGTGTGAATTTTTATTTAATGATTATTTAAACTGTGATAAGTCATTGTTCAGCTCAGCTCACATTAGAAATGTGTCTTGCTGTAATGAAGGGTACCATGCTGCAGTGTTCTCTTTACACTTATACCCAGAAAAAACATGTTTCCCTGCAGGTCAGATACAAGGTTGAAGTTAGTTTGATAATCACCAGCAGCTGGACACAGGTTAATAAAGTCTGCATCCACTTGAATTCAGTATTAGTTCCGACCTATTAGCTGTATGAGGCCAAATAGTGAAACCTACAGCAAAAAAGTCGGTCGATGACTCCTTTCAAAAGCCATCACCTGTCCGAACGTTATCACCTGATTAAAGTCACCTTCAGTGTGACTCTGAAGTCCTACCCGCTCAGTAATTGTAAAGGCAGCAGTCTACTTCTAATGAAGTCTGAAATAGAAACACAGTCAGACACAGAGCTGCATACAGATGTGTGTGTATCCTCTCTGCAGCTATGTGTTGTTCCTTTATGTAAACACTGGATGCTGGTGAGAGTGCATGAAGGTGAAGGAGGAAAGACGTCACAAAACCTCTAGAGACAAACAGCTGCTGTGACACAAAAGGCCAAAGAAGCTGTTCAAATATTTTCACACAACCTCAGAAAGATGAGTCTGACTTTACTGTGAGATATTTTGAAGTTTAGCCAGGAAGTCTAAGAGCAGCGCGCTGTTGAGTCTGAAGCCACTGCAGAGGTTTAAAAAAAGGTTTTGTACATATGAACCTGCTGAGAGTCATTTTGGCAGTAATTACACTGTGCCCTTAGGTCGCCCGGGAGAAGAATGGCAGCTGAGACGTAAAATGAGTGTGTCTGTGAGAGTGAGTGTGAGTGCGCCTGAGATCATGAGGACTCTGGAGCCACTGCAGTCAGTAAATTCAGCTGCCTCAGTCTCTACATCCAACAACAGGTTCTCTGTCACACCCTGTACACATCACTGTATGTGTGTGGTGTTTGTGTAAAAGAGAAAGCGTAGCAAAGAAACAGACTACACGTATGGTTGTGTACCAAAAAGTAGGCCATGTTTTCAGCTCCTGTCAGATGTTTTCAAGACATTAGCTCATTTAGTAGAGTAGTTAACTCAATGATAGAAAATTGTGAGATTAAAAGTTAATTATTAAAAACTTTAGAGTTCAACAAAAAATATCTGCCTTCAGTCTGATTCAACAATAGATAACAAAAGATAGAAATTCAGTTTGTTACAAAGTTTGGTGTCCTGTCTAGAGTAAACCATCTTCTCAAGCAAATTAATCAAGGATCTTTGGCTATGTTATCAGGGGGTCGTGCAGTTGGTCTATATTATTGGCAGATATTGGCCTATCTCAGAAATATCGGTATCGGTGTATATGTTTTCCAATTGGCACCAATATTTTTTTCAGAGAATATGATGCAGAAAAAGATGCTGTGGGTTATTTTAAATGATTAAATTCCCAGTGGAGTTTACTGTTTCAGTGGACTGGTGTCATTTTAGACCCAAAAAACGATCTAGTGAAACTGTAAAATATCGGTATTGGCCCCAAAAATCAAGTATCCATTGGACTCTACACCGCAGTTTCCCCCTGTTGCAAATCAGCAAACATATGTACAGTGTATCTGATATTAGTCAGAGCTGGCAGGTATTATTAGTCTGCGGATGTATCAGTCAAGCTTTAGGACCAGTATTATGTATGGAACTGTTCTCATCCGGGGCAGAACTTGAGCCAATGTGCTTAATTATTGTTAAATCACTTTAGTAACTTAGTTTCTAAGTATTGAAATGAACCAAAACAAAATAAATGAAATCATGGGAAGAGTGTGAGATTCTGTAATGCACCAAATGTTTCTATAAACTTGCAGTGGATTCATGTATTCACACACCTGTCATACAGTAGTTTGGATTCTTTTAACAAGACTTTTATTAAAAATCTGTTGTAATACTTTTCTTCAAACCATCAACACGACATCAAAATGCATCTAAAAGTCTGCTCAGCATTCAGGCTCAGAGCCACTCAGAGATCTAATCAGCCCAAGCTATCAAATCAAAGACCAAGTCCACTTTATGGGGCTGATTTGCTCTCTCTGATAGTGGCAGGCCAGAGGAATTTGGGTCAAGGTTTTGGTCTGATAATATCTCTTCTTGTCTTTAATTCTGAAAAAACTTGGCATGAAAAGCAGACCTTCCTTCTAACTCCCATGGGCCTGGTCACAAAACAGATACTGACGATAAACTCAGCAAACCGCACTTAAAGGCACAGAGTGTGAGATGTGCCACTGCGCAGTCACCTGAAGTTTGACAGTTTAAGGCTTTAATAAACCAACTTAAAGAAAAATGAGAAAGCTCAACAGAGTCTTGTCTCAGTTTGCTTAACTATAAGTTTTGTCATCTGTTCTGAGGCTCACACTGTCTTACATGCACTACTACTACCAGTTTGTTGAGGGTGTACTTTTTTGATGTTCAGTTGTGGGGGGTGCCAAATCTTACAAAATGCCATTTTCTACATAATGTTGCTTTAATAGGTGAGGATATGTCAGTGTTGTGAACATAACTGGTTTCTGCTGCCCCCAAGTAGCCACATTTTTTTCACTGATTTAAGTGTTTTATACTAACAAATACGTAACAAAGAAATAATGCAGTACGGTGACTGCTATGAAACAAAGAGACTGCAAAATGTTTGAGAGCCATTGAGAGTTTGGAGCCATTTCACCACCATCCACATTTAGTTTAAATTTGTTTCAACTGTGAGTAAGGCCGTCATTTAATTTGAGCTTTGCATCATGGGAGAATAATATACATCAAGAACACACAGAAAACATATTGACTGTGACTTCATTATACTTTGAATGAATTACATACTCAATCTTGTATTGAATGGTTGTACAAAACTGCAGTGGAAATCTTTCCGGCATTTCTGCACGTGTGTTGAAATGCTCCCACATCAGATTTTTTATGCCACCTGTCGCCTCATCTCATTACCATCCACTAACCGTATTTTCTCTTCCTCCTCTCCAGTACTTTGTCCTGCTGCTGTGTATCTTCCTGTTGGAGATCCTGGCTGGCGTCCTGGCTTATATCTACTACCAGCAGGTAATCCCCCTGCTGGGGCCAATAAAATTATTTTTCAAATATATTTTACAACACACCCAGGGATTTTGTATGTTTGGTTGTGTGCATGGAATGATACTGGAGCAGCTGACAGATATGGAAGGATTATATATTGATTTTAAATCAGAAAGAAAGTTTTTTAAACGTACAATATGTAACTTCTGCTGCTAGGGGGCTCTATATCAAAACAAAAAACAAATGTTGTGTGGATCAAGTCAGATCGGATTCTGCTCTGATCCGGAGACATTTACTTATGTGAGGAGAGCTGAGAGATTACTTTTTAACTTTTGGGATTAAAAAGTGGATTTATCTTCACTCCTGTTTATCAACCTGATTGTGGTGTTTATGTTCTATAATGTTGACTACAGGGGAAATGTAATTTAATTCATGAATGTAATACTACTGAGAGGATAGGGGAAAAGATGAGAGAGAACCAGAGTGTACGGTGAGTGCTGACTCTGTGTGTGCTGTTGCTTGCTAACGTTAGTTTACAGCTAACGTACAGTGAGGTAAACTGGCTATTTGGGCCGGATTAACACTGTGTGAGTTACTCGAATAAACACAAATGATCGTTTTGCTTGTGGTGAATACACCATTAAACAACCACCACTTCTGATGAAAATCTATCTGATGTGATTTGGGCTCAAATGTTCACAAATGAGATAATGTTTTAAAGTTTTATTCATGTTAGGTTTAGTCTCTCTCGTGGAAGTAGTGATGGGTTTGAACATGGTTGGAAACATGATTTCATCACAATGAAAGATATACGGTGTAGTTGTTTTCAGACATTTTAATGCAGAATTCTTACATATATAATCTTAAAATTTGACAAAAATTGGGATTTGTGTTTGAGTAATTATACAGTCTTAGCTAAATTGTGACTCTCCTGTGTACTGTTCCTCTTTTTGTCTTTAAGTATTCATATTTTGGGGAAATTGTCTCTGAATTTAAATGGAAAGAAAGCTAGTGTAGACAGTCTACATCTCTATACATGAAATCATCATCTGATATAAAAACCTATGTGTGTAGCAGCTAAGATGTACTCTACTAAAAAAATCAATAGAATATGCTCGGCACATGTTCCATGCCTCTTAATCTTAGCACGTAGTCAAAAATGTTGTAATGAAACATAGACGTGTTTCATTTCCCACGTGGTGTGTGCTGCACTGTAATTTTAACTACGACAAAACCAGAATGATAAATGAGTTGGCTGTGGGGAAATCTAAGACAGCCCATTAAAAATACAAATATCTGGCCATATTACTCGTGGTACATTTAGTCCAAATGGAATGAAAAATGCCTCAAGTAGTACACAACAACAACAAGGCTAAATTCCCTATGTCTGAATCCTTTAAAAGCATTTTGTTATGATTTTAGACAAAAATACACTTGAAAATAATAAACAAAGAAATGCTAAATGCCCTAAGAGAGTAAAAACACTGCTTAGCTTTATGAAATGTGTACTACATGAGCACAGTTCTGCTTGCAAGCGATTATTTTCTTATCTCATGTACTATAGTTGAAAAAAACAAAAAACAAAACTGCCAGCCTCCCTCAGCACATATCAGCTCTAACAGTGGAGAGTTATACTGACTATATTAACATGGCTCTCCACCAGCATCAGTCCCACCCCAACTGGTGTTAAAGCCTGGTGGCTTGTAGCTCTGCAACAGGACTGTTCTCAGTCTCGAGGTGCTCTGATATCATTATAACTGCCTCATTTATAATACACAACTCGTCTGAACATGAGCAGTCACTGAGCTCCACAGCTCTCTCCTGCTTCCTAAAGCTCCGTCTCCTTCTCTTGCTTCAAAACATTCTTGCATGAGTAGCTCAAATCTCTACAGCCACTCTGCTCCTCTCCCTTTGTTCTTCCTCCCTTGTTATTATTTCTCATTTTTAATCACTGGTAATTAGTTGTGAGAAATCTACGTTTGCACCATGAAACCTGCTTGTAGCTCACTCACAAATACATTTATTTCACTTTTGTCAAGAGGAGTAGCTATTCAGTCACTCCACCTAGTTTAAAGGAAAGTAACAGCAGCAACAGTTTCGACCTGCAGATGTAAACACGTCAGCGTTGCCTCCTTCACGCAAAGAAAGTATTAACTACTACTGCACTTTTTCCCACCACCTCCAGGCAACGAGTGCATCAACAGTTTTGTAGCGGTTGTTTTTCATGTGTGAGGGTTTTTTTGTTCTGTGTGTCAGGTCAAATATAAAGTATATCCGAATACATGGAACATACTTTTGTCACAGTAGCCTCCAGTGGATATTAAATTTAAAAAAACTAACACTCAGCATGTGGCTATAAAATTGATATAACCTGGTGTTAACAGAGAACTTGTAAATTAATTCATTAAATACCGAATTTATAGAATCTATCCCCCTTTCTGAATTTTTGCTAATGGCCTTAGACCAATATCAAAGCAGCTATAGGGTACTTTTATTTTTTGATACTCTGGTGGCCCTTGTGGGCGAAAGTGGTATGATCACCATATATAGATCTTGATCAGCCTAGCATTTGTTTTGTAAGGGAATGACAGAACGACGCAACATATTTTTAAAACTACTTTTCAAAAACAGCTGTTTATAGGGTGCATAGCGATGCGGTAATGCATCTATTTGTAGCCATGTAATTAATAACTGTAATATGATGATACAAAGTAAACGTTGTTTTAGTGCTGTTCATACACCTGGGTTACATATAATCCTACAGCTAACAGATTGCTCGGTAATGGACATTTTGTAGAGAAAGCTAAAGTTATAAACATTCCTTAGTAATCTGATGATATGACAGGGAATCTGATCCAGTGACAAGCATTAAGAATAAGGCTGCGGTCAGACATACGTGACAGACGCTAACTGTGGGCTGGGCAGGATGCGAGGGACATGGAACTCAGTGTGTGGTTTCAAGCATGCACATGTCTTTGCAGTTGGTTTTGGCATGGTCGCAGTTTCACCGGTCAAACTTGAACTCCATGTGAAGCCGAGACTTGGATTTGCTTTGCAACTGGATGCAAATTGTTTTTTTTTGTCAGAGAATGGGATTGAATGTGTCTTAACTATATAGAAAAAGCCAGTCTTCTACTTGATGGTCTTGATAGCTTATGTAGGTCATATAGAGGCAAGATTTCTAGCTTCTTTGCCTGTGGATGACGCATATGTCAACATCTGTACTCCTAAAGAGCTGCTGATACTTACAGTACATGTTGGACTTCAGACGTGTGGTTCAGCTTGGTTTCACAGCCATGCAGCCATCATCTGAATCTGAATCTTATTTCTCATTTATTTTAAATCCTGAATTGTTGTTTTCACCTCGCTGTCGCAGTGTTTCCCAGACTGTCAACAGGTAAAATAAAAACCAATCCATCCCCGCTTCACATCCCACCTATTTCCTCCTTTCCTCTTCCTCTTTGTCTTCACCTCCCGTCTCTGATCTCTCTCTGCCCTCCCTCCCTTCCTCTCTTCATCATTCATTCCCTTGATATCTCCTTCACGCTTTGATTTACAGTGGTTTCCCAGCTGGCTCGTTGCCATAGAAACTGAGCCCCCCAGACCTCGCGCTCCTCCAGTGAGCGTTTCTGTCACTGGTCTCGAGAACAAAAAAAAAGAAACAACACTGACTTCCTGTGCCTTCGCCCCGGTTTCGTCTTCTCCTCTGTTGTTGGGGCTGCTGTCCATGACATGTATCGTCAGGAGACCGTTTAAAGTCACTGTGCTGTAAATCTCATCAGTTACAGACTCAACAATTACAACTAATTTATCACATGGTCATGCTCTGCGCCAGCCTGAGATTTTTGTGTTGGTCTGCTAGTGCTTATATCTGTGCATGTGTGTCTGAACAGTTGAATGAGGAGCTGAAGCAGAACCTGCGGGAGACCATGACCCAGAAGTATCAACAGAACACCCATGAGCAAATCACCAGGGCTGTAGACAAGCTGCAGCAGGAGGTAAGTGTCTGCATTAAAGGATGGGTAGATGGAAGGATACAACTACCTGAACTTAACTTTTAACAGTGTATATACTGAAAAACATGAGAGAACCAGAGCTTTTTTAGCAAAAGTCACATGGACTCGAATGTGGCCTGTTGGTTGGACAGTGTTTGGTAACCTATCATCCCATCAGATTAGAGATTTCCGTGATGAGTGCGAGTCAAAACAAATCCGGTTCAAGTCCCCTCAGCTAAGGATGATGGACTAGTCTGAACTGTGTGCTGTAATTTACACTCTATGCTTATACCAGTTGACAGCACATGAAGGAGTGGGTAAATCTGAGCTGCAGTTGAGACTTCAGTTGAGACTCATTTTTTATGCTCAGTGTTTTAAAGTATGAGACGCCCTGGGCTGTCAGATGTCAGCATTTATTCTTTGTTCTTTCTTCTAAACTTTTTGTTTTATATCATTTCCAATAATTAGTTTTGACTTGTTGCATTGTCACATTTTGGGAAAAACACTTGCTTTAAGGTGAGAATTAGTTGAGAGAACTTACACCACTCTCACATCTGTCTGTTAAACATGAAGCTACGGCCAGCAGCCGGTCATCTTAGCACAATAAAGACTGAAAATAAGGGGTAGCAGCTGGCCTGACTCTGTCTAAAGGTAACAAAATCTGCCCTACCAACACCTTTAAAGCTCACTAATTGTCATGATATATTTCAGGCGCATTGTGTTTTTACAGGCGGTTGTCTGCTTGACTAATGGGGCTGAGAATAGTTACAAGGCAGCTAATGGAGACTGCAGGAAGTTTACTGCTCCCACCCAAGAAATAACCCTATTCTTTGTTACCTTTGGACTGAGACAACCATACTGATATCAGAGTAGCATCGATCTTCTCATGTAACTATTGGTAAGAAAGCAAATAATCTTATATCCCAAAATGTCAAACTATTCTTTCAGCAAATTATACTGCAAGTTTTGCTGATCTTTGCTATAGTGAGTGCAGTATTAAAAATGTTCATCTTCTAGGTTTGTTTAAAGTGGAAACACTTGCTCTCTGGCTACTGTCAAAAGCAAAAAACAGCCATAAGAATCCCAATTTGACACAGAAACCCTGATCTCTGTGCTTTGAAAAAGAGTCAAACACCTGATTGTATAAATAAGTAGGCAGGTTTTGTAACTTACTGTTCTGGCAAAAATGGCAATTTTGAACCGTCTCAAGTCCCAGTGGTAAGGGGAAACACATATGAACGGGGGGAACAGACTTTGACACAATACCGCAGCTCTCCACATTGAATGCCCATCTGTTCGCTCTTGTTTTACCTCTGTTTCTATCACTCTCCCTCGTCCCCTTCTTTGCTTCCTCCATCAGAAATGTTCTTTATCTTTTGCAGTGTAGAGTTTCCACAGTTGTTCCACCATTACCTGGGGATAGCAACCAGGGAAAACATTGCCTCTTCCTGTTGTGGTTACACAATGGCAGAATCCTTTGTGCTGTAATACTGCCCTCATTTTTGCAGGAAAAAGTGAAGGACAGCATTAGGAATTTTCAACTTGTTTAGAAGAACTTCTTGTTTCATATATATATTAAGGTTGTGATACCAATATTGGAAATGCATCCAGTACTGCTTAAAAGTACACAAGTCTATCCACCAATCAGATACCACTTGATTTGTTTATTAGGAACAGGACCCTGCTACATCCAAGCAGCATCCTGTGCTTCTGTATGCAACTTTTTTTATGGCAACAACTTAAACCACATCAATAAAATAGCATCCATACAGGGTTAGTAGTATACAGCTGTTAAAATAACAATAATACTATATTTTTAACACACATCAGTACTTGTATCTGCCAATATGCAAAGATCTGATACAGAGATTGATATCGGGAGGAAAAAATGATAGCGGAATATCTCTGATTGATATGATTCATATTAAACTGTATCTTTCTATACTTCTTTGCAACCATCAAACTTCCTCTCTTAAGATGTCTCTTCCTCTGTCTCATGTCAGTTTAAGTGCTGTGGCAGCAACATTTCATCCGACTGGGCTGAAAGCGTCTGGATTCGCTCCAGAGATGCAAACGGTAGAATGGTGCCTGACAGCTGCTGTAAGACTCCCACTGAGCTCTGCGGCCGCAGGGACCACCCATCCAACATCTACAAGGTGGAGGTGAGAGGATGAAGGGTGCTGGGGGGCATCGGTGGGGTTGACTTTTTAGTGCGTGTGGCTGCATCAGTATTTCTGTCATGTCTCGGTATGTCAGCACGGTCAGATTGTGTAGCAGAGAGAGAAGAGCTGTCATATCCGAACGGTATACATAACATTTGTGTGCAGTGAGACTCCAGCAACACTCCCACATAAACTGATGCAACATAAGGACATGCTTTGTTTTTCATTTAGGGCGGCTGCATCACCAAACTAGAGACATTCATCCTGGACCATCTGAAGATCATTGGAGCAGTGGGTGTTGGGATTGCTTGTGTACAGGTGAGCAAGCTGTTTAAACAATTTCAAACACATAAACAGATTAAATAAGCACCTATCCGTGGAGATTGCACTTTTGCTAAATTATGTTTTCCTTCCCCTCCCTCCAATCCCCAGATCATAGGGATGGTGTTTACATGCTGCCTATATCGAAGTCTAAAGGCAGAGCCGTACTAAGAGAAGCAGAAGAAGAAAAGTGTGTTGGTGGAGCAGGTAACTTCATCAGCACGTCATACTCAAACAGCCCATAGGTTATTTTCTTTGCCTTGCACAGAGGAGAAGGAATCTTTGGCAAAGGATCAAAATGCCCATCTGAGAATCCCATTTTGGTAAACAAAGGGTGGAAAAACACTACAAAGTATCTTGAAGTAATTAGGCAGTCAAATTGCAGTCTCAGCTCCATCAACATCACAGCGCTGTGAGAAAAAAAACCTCTGAGAGCAACTGATGGGAATTTTAACAACCGTTGTGTAAATTAGTGTGGGACGGCCTCCCCGGGACTAAAACATTGTAGTTTTCTTCCACCAGGATTCCCTCGATGTACGTTTATGTTTGTGGACCAGGTGCTGCTCTTGAGAGCGGTATAAAGATCAGTGGAGTAAAACTGGCACTTTGCAGGAAATGTTAATCCTGGTCGCAGCAGCTTCCTCTGCCCCAACAGCGTGGTTTACAAGCCTACCTCTGGGGCCCCTTTCAACTGCAGCAGCATTTTGTTTCCACAATAACAAGCCAGTCATGCATTTTAAACATTTGTTCGATAGTGGCCTTTTTGGACTTGTGAACTCTGAGGTTAATATTTTGTAAATGATTATTTTCTGTATCACTAGAGGGGCTTTCTTCTGAGCTGTGTGTGCCTAATGTGTCTTCATCGTGACATGTCAGTGTTTAAATCATGTTTAAAATCAACTCTGCCTCCTTAAACACCTGCTGAGAAGCAGTACCAATACTTAGTGCCATTTGACAAAGCAATGCCAGCATTTTAACCCTGTGTGACTCCTCTAAGGTCTAAAGGCTGATGATAATGAAGTGATTGTGTTACAAGCAGTGCCACTTATTTTGCTCTTAAGAAAGTGCCTCCTGTTTTCTTTTTTATACAAGGGATTTATCCACTGATGCCAAAGTTGTCAACCGTAACTTTGTGTAAGGACCTACTGTATCTCCTCCAGCCTTATTCACTTATCTACTGATGTTGCTCTTTTCAGATTGTTTTCAGAGATGAAGATTTTGTTTTTTACTTTTATATATATTATTGTATTTAACAGACACACGGTAGAGAATGATATCCACTCACTGTTAGCGTTGATCTTTTTCCTGTGTGCCTCAGAGTAGACACTGAATTAATCTGCTGTATTTCTGTCTGTGTGATAATCTACAAGTAATTTTAGTTTGAATAAACGATGATCAACACACGACACCTTGCTTCTGCTGTTTTTGCTTTCTCAGAAAAAGTCAGGCGGCCGTCAGCAACATTGAAGGTGCAGTGTTTCCCACACATATAGTTTTCTTGGTATATTCGGCAACCCATTTTAGGATTTTATACTATGAATTACGTTATCCGTTCTAGAGAACATTGCCATTCGCGATTGATTAACTAGTAGTCAATCTGCCTTCGCTCTTCCCCTCCCGTCTCCTGTCAATCACACGTGCTTTGCAGAGAGAGAGACGCTCTCTGTTATTACATCCCTCCTGTAAATGTGATGCCACCTCTATTTACTGTAGGCCTACTTATGCCATTGTAAATCTTGCAAGTGCACCTGGTTGTTATGATGACGTCTGGATTACGTTGGTTTTGATAGGCTACATAATTAACAACAAGCTTCCAACACATGTGGCTCACCTGCAGTCATGAATATAGCCTGACCAATATGCCGTTTTTGGGGCCGATGATATTAGGGAGTATATTGAAATATCGGCCGATAGACACACATTTTTGCAGTGAACCCTCAAATGTGGTTAGCAAACATCTGTGAACTGAAATGACATTGGTGAACTCAAACAGTGAACTTCTCTTGAAATGTAATAATTACAAATCACCCGAAGCGTCGTTTTCTGCTCGTTTATGTTCTTTAAAACCACAAATGTTTTACGCCTATACTGATATAATTGTGATAGGCCGATGTTGGCAGATAATATCGGCCAACTGATATATCGGTTGGGCTCTAGTTATGACAACGGAATTGCACATGAAGAAATCCTAAATGTGAGGTGTGTTTTATTTGGGCGACTTTATAAAAACATGAGCTGAAGAGAAAGCAGATAATGTTGCTGGGAGAGGAAACAGACAGGAGAGAGCAGCGTCCTTTACCTCCCAGTTATCAGGTCATGTCATCCCCAAAACTGCCAAAAACCCATTCTTGTGTAAAGATAAAACCACGTGCCTGAAACCAGTGGCCCTTACACAATTGGCACCAGCTTACAGGTGCATTAGTGTATTAACCCAAAGTCAATTCCCTAATGTTACTGTACTGTGGTGATGTAGATTTGGGACGTGAGCCATACTCCAGACAGCTGCTGCAGGAGTGTATTACCTATACAATGACAGCTATATGGCTTGTAATGGGAGTTATTCGGCTGTTCGGTGCAAGGCCAGCTCATCTGACCCGTTGTATCACTGAGAGTGACTGTGCATCAGAACCATTACTGCGAACGGCAGCAGTTACAGCATGCAGACACAGGGAGGCAGCACCCGCCAGGATTTCAGCGCCACAACACCACACTGATGAAAACAGCTGGTGAGAGTGTGTGCATAACACCCAGAGGCTATTGAGGATTACCCCCTCCCCAAACAC
Organism: Pagrus major; assembly: GCF_040436345.1. NCBI lineage: Eukaryota > Metazoa > Chordata > Actinopteri > Spariformes > Sparidae > Pagrus > Pagrus major. The sequence goes on along the minus strand of NC_133218.1, from coordinate 3,346,377 downwards.
ATTCACACTCTCTCCTAATTCAGAATGGCAGAGGAGATTTAATATGTGTTCCTAAAGTGTTCAGGAGGGGGAAACAAAGGGAAATGGAGTTTTTCTAAACACACTAACGTGACTTGGACGTGGAACTTTTACCTGCTTGCATTCTGTTGGTGGGAAAAACATAATTCATCTCTCCAGAAATATGCTTCTGTGGAGCAAGCCAAAAGAAAATCAAATGGCAACCGGTCAGCTCGCAGCTACAGACTACTAATTGGTTTCCATTGGGACTGCTATCAATGCGAATTAAGCCATTTCTCAGTTCGTGAGGCTGGCGGTGTAAAAACATTTCCCTTCTGTGTAACGTGGTGAAATGAAACAACAGAAATCCATGTGTCTTGTCATAATACTCCTTGAAGTAGCTCTTACAGCACACCTTTGGAAAGCTGAGTCATCCCTGGCAAAATAAGCCTGTGTGTTTTGTTTTTTTTCCCACATATGGGGAGGAGGGGAGGGGAGGGGAGGGTGGGTGTTCAGTAGTTAACGTTTCCATTGGAGTGAAAGTAGTTCAGCACATGGTGATTTTAACAGGGCTCTTTTCCAAGGAGCAGACATCTGTGGAATGCAAGTCGTCTGCCCTGCTCTTGACACAGCCGCTGCCTTTGCTTGTTGCCTGAGTTTGACTTTAAATAGATGACAGAAATTATGACAAGCCTTTGAACAACCAGTGTGTCCCACCCAATTGTGCCCTGCTGATGAAAACCATAATAAATCTGCCTCCTTCTTGCCAGCTTTGCAGGCCTCCCCTGCCTGTTCTGCTTGCTTACTGTGACAGCCCGCACACAGGCTAACACAAAGGGGTATGCTAATAATGCCAGTGCATGACATTTCCAAAATATCTCCTCCAATACTCTCTAAGCAGTTGTCCATTCGGTGCACATGTCACCTGCTGCACCTCGGCCTGTTGGCCCATCCAGCAGAGAGGTATGCTATTTTCAGTCACGGGGGCGGCTCATGCACCCTTCTCCTTCCACCTTCCTTTTTCCTGGGAGGTGATGTGATTTCTGCAGGATAAACAGACAACAGGGAGCTGTGCTATAGTTTGTCTGCAGCTGGTGACAGGAGGGGGAACATGTGGGCATTCGTTCCCAGGGTCACCCAAGGGCAGGGGAGCTCAAGGGTACAGAAACCTCTGTGTGGGAGTCTAATTTTAGGTAAGGTAAAATTTGCATGATTTTCAGCTTAAAGTTAGTCGACTGGGGACAGATCGTTTGCTGAGGTTAACCATTTCTTGTTTCTGATTTGGCTTCACAGCATTTATCATGAGCTGTCTTCTCTGGGGTCGAGCGAAGGTTAGGCACGTATCAGTTGTGGTTAAGTTTAGCGTTACCTACAAGGAAATGCATGTAAACCCCACGGTGGTTCCTAACCTGTGGGTCAGGACCACCCAAAGAGGTCATAGGAAAAATTCCAGGGGTCATGATGATTAATGGCGAAGGACAGAAGAAACTAAAATGACACAACAGTGGCCTTTAAATTCAATCAAGTCTAATTCAGTGTCAAAGATAACACATTAAAAGCCACCTAAAATAAATAATCTTTGTATTTTGAGGGTTGAGTGATAGCAATCTTTTTTAAAAAATTTGTATAGATATTGGCATTATATCGTTGTAGTAAATTTGTTTGACCATGATAATCATGTTGTGAAAACCTGATATCGTTGACAGTCCTACCTGAGAATGTAGCGAAAAAGTTGAAAAACGCCCTTGCAATGTTAAAGGTGTACTATGTAGTTCTGGGGAGAAAATCAAACTCAAAAAGGTAATATTTATTACATTTATTAACATTAATAAGGAATAATACTAACTGAATAAACAAGCTGTCCTGAGAGTTTTATAAGGTCCCCAGAATACTGTTTGAAACCAGAAAGGTGGCTACTTCCAGCAAATATAAAATAGTTAAGTAAAATAGCATTGATTAAAAAAAAAAAAAATCGTGTTGTCTTTGGAGGAAAGTTTGTATGCTCAGTCATGAAAATCAGTCAATTAAGATTTTTCTCTTCTGATTTAAATTTGTCCCCCAAAACTATATGCACCTTTAAAGAAAGTGAGTAATAATTCCTGGATCTGTCGCTTTTTCCAGATCAACACCAAAAAGTTGATGGGGTCTATTCTGGGCTGAGAACCATCCTCCGTCCAAGTTTCATGGAAATCTGTTCTGTAGTTTTTATGTAGTCCAGCTGACAAACCAACTAATCGACAAAATAAATCATAAAATAAAATAATAAATCAATCTGAGAAGGAAAAATGAGACATTGCATTGCTTTAAGTGATAACAAGCTAAAAAATGTTAAGATCTGCTATGTGACTGTATGTCAACATCTGTTTATATACTTAAAGGTCCACTATGTAGTTTTGGGTAAGAATTTTTTTAAATCTTCATTGATTCATTTCATGACTGAATAAACAACCTGTTCTCAAAAGACAACACATTGCTGTTTTACTTTGTTTATATTTCATCACCCTTCTAAGAAGCCACCTTTCTAGTTTCCAACAGTGTTCCGGGACCTTATTCTCCTCTGAAGATGGCTTCCAAAACTGCCCAGTGCACCTTTAAGAAGCCACTGTGTAGGCAGAATATTTTATAAGGGCTCTGAACCTTTACAGCTCTGACCGCTCACCCTCGTGCTGTTACTACAGGTGAATACAGGAGATCTTAACATAATCTGCTCACATGTTGAGCTGTATGTATGCTCTGCATCCCGAACGTCTCCGCTGCAGGCAGACACGTGTCAGGTCATTTCATTTTCATTCAAGGCCTCGGGTGTTTACAGTGTGTGTGTGTGTGTGCGTGTATGCGTGCGTGCGTGTATGTGTGTGTGTGTGTGTGTGTGTGTGTGTGTGCGTGCGTGTGTGTGTGTGTGTACACAAATGTAATCTCGAGTCTGTAGATGGCAGCAACACTCTTGGCCAATCTGTCTCAATAAAACGGAAAAAAAGTCTTCTGTCTTGGTGGTCAAGGGCTGCCAAGTGAAATTGAAATTAATTGAAATAATCTAGCATGAAGGGACGAAAAAATCACTAGCTACCAAGAAGAGTTGTTTCACCGTCCTTGCATTCTTGTGCACATACAGAGGCCAAATATCAAATATATGCACAGTCACGCCCTGAGTACAGTCGTATGGATGATGGTTTATTAAAATCCACAACATGCGGAAATGGATTAATACAGTTTGATTGATATGGAGCAACAGCTTCTGCGTCACCCACATGATGATCGTGACTCTGGGTCAGGGATAAGCATCATTATGCAGCAGAAGAAGCCACATAAAGTGTCAGTTTTATTCTGCTCACTTGGTCAAACTGTGAATTGACTTGCTGAACATGACTGATTATATTTGGCTATTTTTAAACAGTTATCAACAGTCCTATTAAGCGCTGACTTCACATTTTTTGGCGGTGTGTTGGAGGAAGGGTGCTGATTATGTAAGTCATTTACATTTCCTCCAATTTAAGAGTGACTGGCTCAGCGAAGTGGGAGACTTTGAGCCTCAGTAGCTTTCAAGCTCCGCTCAGACTAATACTGAAGAGCTGTGTGAAATAAAACCTCTCACTGAGCTGCCTCTCAGCTTTTAGGAGATGTCACCGGTGCATCTGTTGAAAGAAGAGAGCGACTGCGAGAACGCACATCAGGGTAAAGCTCCTGTGTGCTGACAAGAGGCTCACATGTGGCTCTTATCCCTCCACATGCGGATCCAGTACCGTGCACCACATACGTCACTCCGTCTGTCACTCTCTTGCTCACTCGGGCTTACTCCAGCCCTCGCTCGCTCCCTGAAGCGAAGCGCCTCAACATCTGGCTCTCCATCCTCTTCCTCTTCTGGGTCACATCCCATTCAGGCAGAGGAGATTCTGAGTCCTTCGATGTTTAGACCTCACCAAGGTGGTTTGACCAGCTGGGTTTTGACCCTCCAGGGGGTTGGAGTGTATCTGTTTGAAGGGGTGGGGGATGTGTGTCCCCAGGGGTGCGACAGAGTTGCAGCTGTAGATGTGGAATCAGAGGGAGCAGTGGGGGCCATGGCCTTGGATGTGATACTACAACTGTTGTATGTACCACCCCACTCTGTGTGACACACAATAACCATATGATCTGTAGGTTTTTATTAACCTACAAATCATATGGTTATTTTGAACGTCTTTGCTGAAATAACACTAATTTAACCATCAAATAATGCTCTTTTGCATGACGTCTGAGAAACAGAGCTCCAGTTTTACATTGAGGCCATGAATTTAAAGAACAAAAAGGATATTGATTTCCCTTGACAGAAGTGAGCAGTAGAGCTTAAAACTTCTTTCGCTGAGATAATGTTAATTTGACCATCATATATTAGAAAACGCTGATTACTTCTTTGCAGAAATAAAAAAGGCTATGAATTTATGCAACAACATTGTTTTGTTTGATTTGACTGACGCCAACAGAGCATGTGTTCATTGGGTGAAGTAACACCAATTTAACAATTAGATTAAGCTCCTCTGGCTTGGTAATGCTTCAACATTAAAGGAAAAGTTAATCAACAAAACATTTCTGGAGCTTCACAACAAAACAGCGTTGCAGCATTCTCTTAAACAGCTGAAGTAGATGGGGACTTCGTTAAAAAACAACCCCAAATAACCCATAAAATGGCTCCATAAGGCTCATCCGGAGTATTCCAAGTCTCTGGAAGCGCTGAGAACCAAAATTGTTGAGTTGAGTTGAGCTCTGCGCCAACTTCAGACAGGTGAGCTAACGCTATTAGGATAGTAGCTGCAGTGAAGACTTTGGCTTTAATAAGGGTATAAATAATGACTTGGATTACAGCCAACACATCCTCAAAACGACTCACACCAAAACGACTGAACAGGTTGATTGCCAGCGATGACGCATATCACCATTCCCAAAACAACATGAGCGTTGCAGTGTACCAGAAAACAGGTGTGTGTACCAAACCATTCATCCAAGACCTCCTCCCTATAAAGACTTTTCACTCTTCTACTACTTCACCTGACTTTCTCTTCTGCAGCTGTAATTATTACCACGGATGGTAGAGGTCGCTGCCTGACAAGAAACATAAATATGGGTCTTAAAATGCTGCTTTCACAGTCGACCTGCGTGGTCGAGGATGGACTGATTACACAGCTTTATGGAGTCAGAAATGTTTTGTTGACTAAGAAACTCCTGCTTTTTCATTGGCACAAAGCTGAGTAGATAATAACTACATTTAAATTTTTTGTGAACTTATCCTTTAAAGCCATGTATTTAAAGGACTTGTGGTTTTGATTCCCAAGTCAAACCTTGACATAAGAGAGCACATGTTCAGTCTGCACCTCTTTCTCTGAGATAGTTTGACCATCATATTAAATTAAGCTGTTACTTCTCTGAGGTTAGAAATGGCCATGATTAAAAGGATGACATGGTTTGATCTGATTTCCCAGTGAAACTCGACAGAAGGAGAAAATGTTCATCTTCTTTCTGGGTTGAATGAGGTTTGGTCAGCGATAGCAGCGTCTGACATCCATGACTGAACCTGTAACAAATTTAGGCCACTAAATGGATTTATGTATTTTGCTTTCAGATCTGTGCCATGTGGATGTCTAAAGCCTGGTGTTAAAGTTTTTTTTTGTGTTAAGTTAGAGCTGGTTAAAAGGAATATTCTGTGTCCAGGTGCAGTCTGCACAGAGGCGGGCTTTGAACACCTGCAGCAGTAAATCTATCCATTTCTTTGCACTTAGTGTGCAGTGTTTTCCACTAGATCCAGTTCTTGGATGAAAATCCATATTCCTTATTTTTGATATGTTGTAAATTTTGTTTTGTTTCAGGGAAACTTCCTGGTGATAGCCTGCAAATATTTGAATGGAACAAGTTGAGTCTGGCCTTGATTTGTACATACAAATAAACAGTTTGGAGCCTCAAAACTGTAGACTACCCTACGCTTGGATTTTGATCCTATGTTCACTTGTGCTTATTTTTGTATATTAAAGGAGTTTTGTATTTTCTTGTCATTCGTTTGAGGTGACATTCCTGTGATATCTCACTTGCACAATTTGCCTCTGTTTTTGTTGCTGTGTTTCTGCTGCTTTTGTTTTACTGTGCAAATAAATAAATAAAATATGTAATAATAAAAACTGGTGTTATTTATTAAGTGAAATTAATTACTTATACTCAAAGAAATGGAGTTAACAATTTGCATGGACATTTTGGAGTAGGATGGATATAAAACAAGAAGTTAGATTCACTTTAATATGTAATAATTCTGCGTTAAAATGTCAACAAAACAACAATACCTTTGTCATATATTTTGTTAAGTTGTGTACTAACATTACCCCAGATGTTTCAAAAATCAAACCCAGAGAAATCCACTAGTTTAATCAAGGTAATGGCACATTTCATTTGGTCACCTGTCACTATAACTTCTGTGATGGGCGAAAAAGACTTAACGTAATGTGAATGAAACTAAAACAGTCCCTCGTCCATGAACATTTGTGCCTGAATCAGTAATGGTGTTTTTTTTAATGGTGTGTTGACCCCCAGCAACGTCTGTTTGACCGCAGGATCATTTGTGTTTATTTGCCCCAAACAGCCAGATTACTTTACTGTACATTTATTAGCCGTAAGATAATGAGCAGTGGCACGCACTGCGGGTGTGTGTGTCTGTGTATTTGAATCAGGTCAATCCCTGACCTCAGTATTCACCAGAGACTCTGGTTCTCTCTCTTCTTTTTCCCCTCTTGTCTCTGTGAAGTTATGGCCATGAAGTAACGTTACTTTCCCCTCCAGCTTCAGTCAACATTGCAGTACACTAACACCCAGCGATGGAGGTCACCTCCGCAGATCGCTGCAGCTGTTTTACTTAAGTGAAACTTTGCAAGTCAGGTTGATAAACAGGAATGAAGATAAATCCACTTTTTAATTCCAAAAGTTAAAAAGTAACTGAGCTCTCCTCTCGTCGGTAAATGACTCCAGATCAGAGCAGAATCCAATGTCACTCTAAGGTCTGGCTCTGCACCTTTTGTTTTGTTTTGTTTTGTTAGAGCGACCCCCAGCGACAGAAATACATGCTGTGCATTTAAATAAAATAATTTGACCACTTAATATCGCCACAATTTTTGAGTTCAACTTAATTAGGCTTTTAGAGGTCAAAGCAAATCACGTTTCTTGTACTAACTGTGTAAGTGTGATATAATAGCCTCAGAGGATTTACTCAATAATGCAAGAGATGCATGGAAACTGTTACCTTATTTTTTTTAATTGAGCCAGTGTGCTTTTTTGGAGTCAAACAGACTCTATATCTACAATTACAGGTTGTTTGACCCTATTACAGTGATAATGACAGGGCATTAGTCGGCACACTTTCTTTTTGTGTGTGCATGTGCGTGTGTATTATAGTTATAAATATTTCAAATGCTGCAGGTGCACTTGATTTATCTAATTGATAGCATCTCGGCAGTGTTGAAGGTCAGTGACTCTGAGCCGCACCTGATCAAAGCCTCCAGGGACATTAAATGTGCATTAAAAGATTTTCTAAAGTGGACAATAAAATGCTTATCGACAAGCTTGGATTAAGTCACGAGGTGCGATGGGGATGTAGATTTATTTCTTAATATCTTTAACTTTCAATCAGAAAATGTGTATATGCAGGTAAAAAAATAATTAAAGGTGGGACCACAGGCCCAGAAAAATACAGGGGCTGTAACATTATTAGCTGTTGTGTTGGTACTGGAGCTTTGAGCACAACTGCTCTCTGTGGGTGCTTGAAGGGGAGTAGGCACATGCTCACTGCCTCACTGTTGCATATATCCAATGTACATTTTTGCTTCCTAGCATGTTAATCTGACCGTGCTGCCTTCAATGAACCGTACATAACAACACAATCCAGTAAACAACGTCTGATTCAGTTCAAAGTGGACCAACATGCTGTTAAATATATATTTATTTTTGCAGATATGCGTAACGATCCATAACAGTAGACATTTTCTTTTTGACTTTTCTGACTGACTGAGTAGCAGTGATACAAACAGCCCTCAGGGCCTCTGACTGTGTCACAATATTGGCACAATAATAAAGTCGATGGTCTGGGGCATTCTCCCTGCTCAGAACAAGCTTCTTCTATTTTTCAGGAGGTAATTGCATTTGGGGATTATGGAATTTTGGTCTTTACCTTATTGGGAGTGACTCTAGCATAAGTATGTCGATGTGAACACACACACATTTTCACACACTCATACACTGAGGATGAGTCTCTAATCCCTGCCCAGTCACCGATCAATATACACTGAACTCTTACCACACACTCGCTGTGATTTCATACAGTATGAACTCTGTGTTACTGTAAAAAAAAAAAAGGATTAAGGTAAGGCAGTGTGGCAAAAAGTACTCAAAAGTCATACTTGAGTAAAAGTAAAGATACTGTGTTAAAATATTACTTTGGTAAGTCACCCATACGAATTGTAATTGAGTAAAAGTCTTAAAGAATCTACTAAGGCCTCAGTGTCAAAAGTAATTTTCTGTCCGTAAATGTAGTGATGGAATGTAACTAAGTACATTCTCTCAAGTAAAAATTTGAGGTACTTGTACATTTTCTGCCAGTTTATATTTCCACTTTTTACTCCACTACATTTATCTGATAACTTTAGTTAGTTACTTTTAAGGCTGCACCTAACGATTACTTTTATTTTTTGACTTATTATCTAACTATAATTTTTTTATTACTTGAATAATATAATAAATTTACCCAAAATAACATTTTAAAAAGTCATATTTCAATATTCAATTGAATCATCTCCAGTCATCAACAAATAAATATGACAAAGTATGCACTGACGTGACCGGAGATCATAAGCAGAGTAGAACGGGTCAGTAGCAGGGCATGATATTTAGCATGGATAAATACTACAGAGGCAACACAACAAGTTTCACTTTCACTTTGGTTCGGTTGTGTCCCCGAGTTTAAAACAGTGATGATGTGACAGAGGTGATCTGCCTCATGCTGGTTGTTTACTGTTATTTTTTATCCGTTGATGAGGACAAACAATCACTTGTAGGACCAGCATGCCAGTAGCATAACGACATAGCAGCTTCGTCTTCCGGCAAACTGATCAGCGGAGGTTCCCAACACGTCACACACACGGCCGTGGAGTGACTCCCACACCGCCGCACCAACCTGTTGCATTTCACCGTACTGCCGGATCCAAGGTACTTCTGTCGACAAGTATTTTTAAATTAATTTATCTGGACTATCATGTCCAATAATCGGTGGACCCATTGTCTATAGACAGCCTATATTTAAATATATGTATATGACAGTACATTTATTGCCAGAAAAATAACTTTAGATAGTTAAGTACATTTTATACCAGATACTTTATGATTTTTATTTGTATGTCAATGTAGTATTTTCCAATATCTTTACTTTCAGCAACTCAGATATACATTTTGGGTTCTTTTTACAACACTGAATAAATGTACCTAGAAATAAAAAAAATCTGTAAATTATACATGTACTGCATTATACTACTGTTTAAGGTTGAGCTAATTTTAACCATTTTATATACTGCTGGGCAGTTTACAATGCATCGTATTCTTCATGGTGTGGCTGCACTGTGAGAGCCATCTACATATCTCTAAAAAGTCAACTTTTCATAAGCCCAGAAGAACAGCCCGTTTCCAAAATTGTAATGATTCATTTCCCAGCTAATTTCCAGAAGGTTTTTAAATAGTTTATTAGGCTTAAAGTATAAACAAACGCTGGCTCGCCAGTCAGCCTTCATTGTCCCGGGAGATTTCGTGCCTGTTGGCAGACAAAATTGAATTGTGAAACACCATCAGGGTTGTAGGGAACCAATCTTAACCCTGATGGTGTCATTATTCTATATCCAATGTAATAAGTAATAACCATTACATTGCACAATCGATGTTTACTTTATAATGATACGTTAAAGCAAAAACCTTGTTTATTGCAAGTTTAAGAAGAAGGGTATTTTTTCCACCTGGAGAGGAATGTCACTTAATCCTTGCAGTAAGTTGGATGGATGTAGAAAAAAAAAAATGTATTAAAAGTCACAAAATTTAGATATACATGGTTATCAATGGACAAGAAGAGAATAAAAAATGCAATCTCAAAAGTAATTAGTAAATATATATATAATATAAAAAGTACAATATTTGCCTGTGAGATGTAGTTGACTAGAAGTATAAAGTAGCATCAAATGGAAATACTCAAGTTACTCTGTTTGTGCTTGATAAATATAGTATAGTAAATGATTATGGAGGTAAGGTATTTCATCCTGCTGCTGGTACTTATCAGGTGAATTGTTGGGTTAACATTTATCCTTTTATCCATGTTAGTTTACTAGCTTGTATATACCCCTTTTTTCCCAGCAGGATATTCACCACATGTGGATAGCGATGGATGTTTAATACACCAATGATTGATTGTGATGGCATTGAACGATTTGAATATAAACTGGTTAAGGTGTTCACTGCACAGCTCAGTTAATGTGACACTTCACTCAGATTAATCTTATAAGTGCATGTAAGTGCAAGAATGTAACTGAGAGTGTTGTAAATCCTCAGTATATTTCCTCACCTTGTTGTGCCTCCCGGAGACTTTCCTCCTCCCTAAGACTCAGTCAGGGCAGAATATGACAGTGCATAATATTTCTGCAGTCCTTGCTTTTTCATTGTTGTTGTTATTTTATTTTTCTTTCCATCCCTGCACGAGAAGCTAGGAGCTGTTGATGGGCTGCGCCCGCAATCCCTGTGTATGTGTCATTGACGGGGAAGGAGGGAGGGGATGCTGAGGGTGTGTGTTGGTGCTGGGGGGTTGTGAGTTGCTGGGGCGTAAAAAGTCCACTACTATTTGTCACCGTCGGCTCCGTCCCTGGCTGTCAGGGGCGCCCGCCTGCATGCTGCACCAAAGGCCTCTGGGAGCCCTGTGTTTCACTGCGTGCATCTGCCAGGCAGGAACCTGAACGCCTGTTGCTCCCTCTGCATGGGCGAGTATGTTTGTGTTTGTGATGGAGAGGGTACAGAAGAGGAAGCTTTGCCATAGCTATCTACCTGTGTCAACCCAGGTGACTCTTGATTGACTGCTATGAACTGCAAAGCAAGGGTTGACGTAACCAACAGGGGCAGCCAAGCTAGCACTATCACTAGCAAGTAGGGTCGCAACTGACTATTATTGTCTTTATTGATTAATGTGTCAACTATTATTAGGGCTGTTGCTGATACCAATATTAAGAAGTAAAAATTATGATATTGATATAATGGCCAATATGTACATATTTTTTTGCAATTATCCCTCAAATTTCTCAAAAGTTTTCATATCGGTGCGTGGCCGGAAACATATACGCCGATACCAGTATATCTGTGATAGTCCAATTTCAGCTGATATCGGCCAACAGATGTATGAAGAAAATGGTGAAACATTTTAAATCAGTGTTTCAAATGTCTTGATTTGTCCTCTTTACTGTCATAGAGAGGTAAAAACCAGAAATGATTCACATTTAAAAAGCTGGAATAATTTTTTCTTACATCTGTAGAACGACATTTGTTGGTCAGAGCTTCTCTGTATCTCTACAGTACTTCATTATAATGTTGTTTTGTCAAACATCTTACCTTTATGAAAAACAAAATGCAGCTTCTTTTAATTGGATATTGCACTTCACCATATGGTGATTTTGATTATATTCTAATAACTGTGCAGCCCTATTTAGAATTATAATTGCTGTTTAGTCATTACACTGACATTAGGCTGTGCCCTCCCCATTAACATATTTCTCTAGACTTCGTTAAAAGTTCTGGTGTTGGATGACAGACCCACATTTAAGAATCTGAGGGAAAATTCTGTGTAAATAGAACCGTATTAAATTTAAAAGTGCAGTACTTAGAGGATATTCTTAAATGTGGTCCAGCGTTCCAAAAGTCTTTTATTTTGTTTTGCTCATGATCTTCATTTTCACAACAAAACATTTTTGAGTTGTTAAATCACAATTTATCAAAACTAAATAGAGACTTCACTGTGCTTCTCCCTTTGCTGTAGAGAGTTTGACAAATGTTCAATTAAAATATGTGTTATGGGCTTTCTCACTGTTCACTGTTTGTCCTTCTTCTTCTGTTGTTCTGAAGTAGCCTGGCCTGCTGCTGCAATGGCTGTCTGTCCGTCGGTCACGTGACCCTCGCCTTGGAGGTTGTAGCAGTCGTAAAGATGAATGAAAAAGAGCTAACAAGGAGTGTGTGTGTGTTTTATAAGGGGATTTGTGGATTTGCCTTCTGTTAAACAGCAGGCAGGAATGGAGATGGGCAGCAATATCTCCTGTCCACACACACATACACACAGAGAGAGAGAGAGAGAGAGAGAGAGAGAGAGAGGTGCATTGGTCTTCTCCTAGGCCAGTGCTTCCTTTCCACATGATTCATCTCTCTTGACACTCAGGTCATCAGCTCACCATGGTAATGAATGAATGAATTCCCCAGCATGCTGAAGTAAACGGCGATCACAAGATGGGCCCAGGATGTCTTAGTCAAGCTGTCTCTTGCATTAAGGTTATATAACTGAGGGAGTGGAAAAGGACATGTATGTGTGTGTGCATTTGTGTGTATGTGTGGGTGCGAGCTCAGTTCCTTTTATTCACAATTGCATTCTGACTTTGCTCTTTTGAGGATTATGGAGGTGGCAGATAGCTTCAAAGAGTATCGCTTCCAAAGGTCATTATGTGTTATTCTTGCTCTCAGTTTTTTGATCTCGCAGAAAATAAAAGACCTTTTCAGAATCACTGAATCTTTATCAAACCTACAGATTCTACTGTGGCTCTACTGAGTGCTTTGTTATTGTGTGTCAGCCACCTAAACCGCCCACATCAACCTGCAACTAACGTTGAAAGATTGATCAGCTTTGCCTTTTCATCATGGCTGCACCAAACCTTTAGTCATGGCTTAAATATTGATCATGTATCACTGTTTGTATCAGTTAATTTTGTGATGTATAAAATGTAAAAAAAAAAGAATAAAAAAAAAGCTCAAAGGGACATTTTTATGTTTTTAAAAAGAAATGTTTTATGAAAAACCCAAGCATATTTATATATTTAACTCCACATTTTACAGTTATTTAAATCTGATGAAATCTGAAGGAGAATGTTTGGCTTTTTTAGCTTATTTAGTGACTTTGTTATAAACACTTTGTCAATTTATTTAATGTTTTCAACAAAATGAATGTATGGGATGGTGAATAAATGGTGCGCCACTTTTAGGATGCATGTCATGTCCGTGCATTTTAAGCTTGTGTGCCATTTAATGACGTCAGCATTTTATTAGTTTTGGAAAGGAAAGGATGAAGTCAGGTGACCATTATCATGTTAACAATAGGACTTTCATTGTCATGGTCAAGTTACCTTAGACATCATCCATCCATTATCTGAAACCACTTATCCTTTTCGGGGTCACGGGGGGGCTGGAGCTGATCCCAGCTGACATTGGGCGACGGCGGGGTACACCCTGGATAAGTTGCCAGTTCATCACAGGGCCCTTACACATCATGGTAACAATAATATAAACAGTCGCGGTCTGGTCAGGTTAAGGCACCAAACTTCTTGGTTAGGTTGAAAAAAAAAGGTCATGGTTTGGTTTTCAAATAAGTATGTGAAGTTATGTTACCTCATGGACGCAAGATACATAAATTAACACTGAGTTTTGGTTTCACAACGGACATGAACAGCAGTCGGTCCTGTGTTTGACCTATCCATCCATCTAGACCTCTTCCAGACATAGCTTTCTTTTCTCTTTATACTGTATCACCTGACATTTTTTTCTCTGTGGCAATTGCCCAAAATAGGACACGCATTGAGCTTAACATTGACGGCGTTTAATGATATGCAAATAGCAAAGAATGTGAGATGACTTAAGATATTGGAGTGTTATTCACACACCATGGCTGGTTTTCAGTCATTTCTTTCACCTTTTTAAAGTATCTATTTTTAATTTTTATAGATAACTAATACCATTTTTTTCCTAGATTTTTATGTTTCTGTAGTTATCTTTGTGCCTGCTAGACTAATTTGAACACCCACTCTATTCTTTTTGTTAAATTTGGTGGATATATTGACCAATTGTTTGGATTTTGGTAATGATCCACAGCTGGGAACTCTACCAATGTTGATTGCAGAACCCGTGGGTATGTTTGCAGGGACAAAAAAAAAAGAAATCAATTTAACTTAAAATGTCATTGAAAGGATTGATTTATTTCAGTGTAACAGCAAACAGGAGAATTGTTCAGTGAAGACCTTGCCACTTTGTAGGTCAGCTTGGGGTTCCCCAGCGTGTCACACTGTGTTCACATCCCATTAAGTCGCTGCTAAAGTGCCTCAAACCTACAGCAACACGTCCTGTGTCCGATTTATCCCGACTGTAATGGAGTCGTAGTGATTCTTGGTCGCTATCTGATAGGAAGATTTTGTGTCATGTGACTGTGTGTGCAGCAGCGAGGGAGGATCGTCAATTGCATGTGCACATGTGCTGTTTGTTTGCTCCCCCTGTCGCTTCACTGGCTGAGGGGGTTGAAGCTGCCAGCTCTGACTGCATGTAGCGCCAGAGAGAGAGAAGTGTGTATGTGTGTGTGAGAGAGAGAGAGATAGTAATGTTGAGGGGTAAAACTCATAACAAGGGTTTGTGTAAGAATGTGTGTCTGAGTGAGAGAGAGAGAGAGCGAGCGAGCGAGAGGGAGTGCTGTATATTTGGATCTAGTGGTGGTGTTTGGAAGCTCTGTGGAAACATGATCACAGCTTCCCCAAATTCAATTTCATTTCATTCCTGGACTCCAAAACAGTTTTCTGGCTTTGAACTGCAGGCTCCGTCCGAACAACAGCAGCTGTATTAAGGCCAATACTACTACGGTTTGGACAATCTGTAGTGAATGCAGCTTTGAGAAGGTGGCACATGGTCGATTCGTGTTGCCCACTTTTTGCATTTCTCCAAATCAGTCACTCTATCAGTTCTTCTTCTCTTACTTTTGATGATGTTTACTCTTTCATTCTCCTCTGAGTCAGCTCTGATGAAGGCAGTGTGCTTTGAGGAGAGACAGAAAGATTGTGACTGAAAGCTGGATGAAGTCTTGATTGGGAGATAAGTACGAGCCAATAGCTGGATTCTTTTATCCCCTCTGCTCCACATTTTTAAAGAATCAGTTCACATTATTTCAAAACTGTCTTAAAACAATGGGCGCATCACATGCATATGTTTAGCTGTATTTCATGGCCACTGAAAACTCTTTTACACAAGCATGATAGGTTAACAATTTGTCAAGTACATTTAAATACACGACAGAAAATACAGGCAGCCTTGAGTGCAATACTGTATTCTGTAGCTGTTTGTCTGATTTAACAGGACCGGGCCTTTTTCACAGCAGACATTTTGACTTGTCATAGCAGGACAAGCGCAGGTGTAAAAATTATACTCTACATAATTTTGTGATGCAGAACAAAGTGTCATTAAAAATCTAAGTGGTTACTGAAGGTTTTGTTTTACCCTTGTGAAGAGTTTTGCCTAATGTAAAATGTACAAAAGTGAAACACATTGTACTGCAATGAACTTAAACCAGATTGTTTTTACCAGCCGTGAGAGTGTCGGCTGGTGATGTTTTCACCTTGTGTGTGTGTTTGTGTTACATCATGGCAAAATTTGGTCCTGGGGACACGTATTGTAGCACGAACTCCCACAGAAGCAGTTTGGAGTACTTTGCCAGATGTTTACATGTCTGTCTGTGGACATATTTTGCCAATTCAGAGCATCACAACTGTGCAAGATGCAGTCATTAAACTTTACTGGTGTGGTTGAGATAAAAATGAGGACTGTGTTTGAAGATGGGTGTGGTCTGACCCATGAGTACTCATGTAATAATGTAGTGATGACTACTGAATAGTCAAAGGTCGTAACGTCACAAGATGAGCTCTACGTTTAGCATACATTTTCCATTTGAATACTTTTATTGATACTGATACCAATGTTATTATGATACTGGTCCACTTTTAAGATAAATTATTTTTTCCCTTTGCCCTTTAACTAAAGAGTATTCTGTGGAGAGGAAACATGGGGAGAGAAGGGGGGTGTAACATGCAGCAAAGTCACCCAGCTTGTGATATCATTTGCAATTGGTTGTTGGATCTTGTGTTTTCTGAATGCAGCCTTCTCGCCCCCATATTGAGCAAGAAAATGACTTTCTAGGATTGCACATTGCAGTGAATGATTCAGTCAACAGTGAAGTGGACTCACACGAAGACATGCACTGTATGTACACAGCGCCTCAGGGAAGCTTGCAACAGCATGTTTGTCATACATTCACATCGACGTTCATGGACGGCTCATTATGATAATTCATTGGTCTGAAATGCGAATGTGCAGCTCAGATCTTGAGGCCGAGGCCTCGCGTGCCTTTCTCAGCAGTTCAGTGTAGGTTTTTGTAATTCTCTGTAAAACATTTTGCACTGACAACCAGTGGGTCAATTGCTATGATATTTTTGGGTCAAGTTTGACTGGAAGTTGTGGTTTGTTTTCTTCTTTGAATTGCTTTTAAACAATCGTGTTCTCCGGTTTCATGTGAGTTTGATTTAAACCTGGAAAAGGCCGGTTGATTTGATAGTTAAAGAGAAGGCCAACACATCAAATGAAAAGGAAAAATATAATCAAAAGTAATATTTCCTGTAAGAATTCAGTGCAGGATGTGGGAAAGGAAAAGAGAAAGTCATGGACATTTCACAATTTTAAATTAAAAGAAGCTGCCAGCTGAATACACTTTGACATTTAGGGGTGAATCAAATTTCATGTTGCATTTCTACTCCAGCCTTCAAACTCACTGAGGAGTACTGTGATCAGCCAAAAACACACACATTTGCATACACACATTCACAAACAGACACGCCTATTATCCAGCAGCCGATGCACACAAACAGTCACACATCCTTAACTCAACAGTTAAGCAGGAGCCTCCCTGAAAGAGCAGTAGGTCATTTAATGACTGCAATTTGGAACAAGTGGATGGGAGCAGCCAACTAATGATATCAATTTAATTTTCTCAAAGCCTGGGTGCTCAGATGTAGGTCACATGGTGATTCATCGCAGAATCATCCTTGCAAAACCAAAAAAAACGACAACATAGAGACATTAAGTGTGTGGGAGCTGCATAAGCCAGCGCAATGCCTCCCTCCATCTCTGTCTCTCATTCGGTATCTCCCTCTGTCTCCCTTGGTCATTTTCATTCTGTTTGCAGCTCAACGCCCTCACCATTTGTCCACACGACTCAGCGCAGTCATCCTATCTGCCTTGACAAGGAGGGTCTTGCCAGACGCTCATTTGGAAATGGGTTAGGGCTGCATCAGTGACTCAATTTAGATGCATCTGAGGATGTTAGTCTTGCTCTTGGTCGCCGCAGTTGTGGGTGACGTGGCTACAGCTTCGATCAGAATGGAGACTCTTTCCTATTTGTTCAGACGTGCTCATTAATGTCAAACCAACGTGACAGCGAGGACGAGTTGCAGTACTATTTTCTACACACTTTGTTCCCTGTTGTGCTGCGCTGTCAGACAACTATTCATATTGAAAGTAGTTGTGACAGCTGAACTTTTACTAACAGTTACATTCCTTGAATGTTTTACGCACGCAGGTGGTGTATCGTGGCACAAGCTTGGACCAGTGCTGATGTCTGGAAATCTTAAGCAGATGTTTTGTAGTCTACTTTGAACTGTAAAAGTGTAAAATCTCTTTATATCTCACGGTCACGTGATACAGTACGTATAAACCCAGCCACAGTCCTAGTAGTCTGGACCAATTTGCTCCCAGGGCAGTTTTATCAGGTTGAGTGCCAAGCAGTGATGTAACTTGGAGCTGACCTCACTAACACTTAGTGGCAGCGAGGGAAGCCTACACGTTCAGTCAGCGAGCTGGATGAGACCTGACATCACTGTATTAACCTGTCACGGCTAACTCTGTACATTTTCAGGCTTCAGTCAGTTTCCACCATTAAAGACTTGAGTCAGTGTTGATATTTGGCGTATCCACCAAACATATAGGATCAAGAGCGTGCAATGATGGAAGCAATTTATATATAATTTTAATAATTCATATATTACCATGAATGATACCATGAATAGCTCTATTTGGAAAGAATATATCAGTCTAGAATTTGTACAGTAGCACATTTTGTGCATGAAAGCCTGCATGGCACTCACAAGAACAAACTTCCAGGGATCCAAGAACCCTTAGATCTGGCTCAGTTATGTGATATCAGACATACTTCTTATGTCAATGAGTTCAATGAGAACTGTGTGAGATTTCCTTTTGGATAAAGCAGCAAAAAAGTTGAAGCATGACGTGCTTGAGTTCATACACCCACGTTGCCATGTTGATGCTGAAACAATATATTGTTGAGCCCTAATTTTGTATATAATTTATAAAAGTTGCTGACTGTCCACTTCTTTTCTCTGTTGGTTTGTTCCAGCAGAGTGTGTGGGGGTTTTGGGTGAGAATTAAGATTGATGGATGGATTGTAGGCTGTAATTGACTTTTACTATTGGGCTCATTATTATGAGTCTCGGTGACTGTCCTCTGTGATTGTAATCTTTCATTTTTCTATCTTACTGTAGTGAAGTGACAATAGTAAACATGTAAATATACATATGTTATGCCTGTTTATGTAACACCTAGTGGCAATAGTATAGAATATGGCATCTGTGTCTGTACCCCAAGAAAAGGAATCCACTGATGCGTGACAGGTGAAGGGTCCAAGTTTAATTAAACTTGGACCCTTCACCTGTCACGCAGCAAGATACCCAACTTTATGCTTTATTTACTTTGAATCATGTATCACTTTGGTCAAATATAGACAGATGTAGAAACTACCAGGTTGAACTTTTGTTTGACTTTTTACAACAAGCCTTATTACAAAGGAGGAGAGATCCGAACAGAAATGTCACAGTATATTCAAAGGTTGAGCGAATCATCATAGTACACAGGAGAGAGAAAAGGCTCAATTTATTTTCCTTATTGTGCACGTCAGTGGCAACATGTCGTGTAAAAAGCAGTGCGGTCATCTTAGGTGGAAGTCAGAGTGAGAGCATTGGTCCAGACATGAAGTATCAGTCATGGTTTCACCACCGGACTTAATGTATGAGCAATTTAGATGAAGTCTGGTGGCAAAAATCTGCCGTGTAAGTGCAGTAGGATATCTGTAATTTGTACTTCAGATAGTTTTTTTAAGGGCACAGTGGTTGATCTTGTGCACTTTAATGTAAAATCCCCTAAACAGGTCACCTCTGTGCTGTCCTGGTGGCTCAGATCTGCTTCGAGCCTTTCATGCTTGTTACCCACCATCTATTTTGTATCTGTGAACTATTTAATGAAGCGGAACTACTGACGAAAATGTCTTTTAAAGAAATGCCACTGGGCTCTTAAGAGAATGGTGGTCTCCAGGGAAGGATGTAGGAAAATCTGCTTGAAGAACTAATTTCTAGTGACTTTACTTTGTTATTTGTAACAGTGGCATGTCATACTGTTAAAGAAAAAGAAGTGCAGCAGTGTGTTTAAATTTCAAAAGCAGGACCTTGAAAGCGGTTTGAAACAGTGGGCTGTGCCACCAAGAAAACCTTGAATAAAGCTGCCATGGCCGGTTTTAGCAGGGTAATAGGGATACAGAGGAAGAACCAAAACAGAGGAAGGACAGAGGGAGATCTGGTGGAGTTCAGAGATTTGATATTTGATTCAAATGTACAAAGGCTTTCGGGATGGTGAGGCAGGCAATGGTCAAAACCAGGGAAGCAGTCCAGCACAAGAAAAGATATCCGATAAGGAGCAGGCTGGAATCCAGAGTCCAGTGAACAAGCAAAAGGTCAAACACTCAGGTCAGGAAGGCAGACACAGGCTCCAGATACAGGTCTCAGGGTAACAAATTAATAAAATACAAGTATATATATATTTAATGGTTTTCTTCATCAAATTCATTGATTTTTGTAAATAATGTATACGACTGAATTTGATGCCAATGCTCCAAAAACAACTGGTTCATTGATAACTGGTGATAGTATCATGATTGGGAATGAAAGGGGCATCCTCGAAAGGCTCAGTCGTTCACAAGCAAGGATGAGGAGTGGTTCACCACCTTGTGAAACACATGATTGTATAAAGGATCTAACGACATGGGCTCAGAAACACTTTGTAAGACCGTTTTTATTTATGTTCAACACAGCGTCCTGACTTTTCTCAAACTATTAGGGATTTTTTAAATGTTATTCATATTGTTGAAACACGGCGCAAAAGAGACTATCGTCTGTGTTACATTATACAGTTTGACAGAGATGTTCCGATACCATTTTTTCCTTCCCCATACCAATTCCAATACCTGGGCTTTGGGTAGCGGCCAATGCCGAGTATCGATCCGATAGCAGTGCATGTTAAAACAGAAAAAGAAGATTTTTTTTGTATCTGTATATACTACTAACCCTGTATGGACGTGATATGATTGCTCTCATTGTATGCAGAGAATGACTGCCATACAACAGTCTTTTATTATCTATTTTGACAGTCAGTCATAACCGAAAAAGAACAGATAAAGAAATCCAGGAATAAATAATAATTCCTTTCAAAATTGTGAAAGTGCAGCCATTTTTTAAATAGAACAGTTTAAAACAGTAGTGCAACAGCAACTTAAATAAATCTAGGAATAAATATTTCCCTTAAAACTTACTCACGGACCCTGCTACTTCCCAGTTAGCTCTGTTAGCTCCACTTAACGTTACACACCAGAAATCAACTTCTTCTTCGCCGCTCTAAAAACAGTAGTAGTCAGAGGCAGCACAGCGCAACTTCCTGTGTTTGCTTTTGGAACAGGGAAGAAGAATTGATTTCTGGTGTGTAACGTTAGGCAGAGCTAACGGAGCTAACTGGGAAGTAGCAGGGTCCTGTTTATAAATTGCATTATATAAGATCGGTGCATCAGATCGTACTTGCTGATACGATACCAGCATTTTCGGCAGTATCGGCAGCATTTCTGATACTGGTATCAGAATCAGAACAACTCTAAATTATGACATTTATTTTACTTGACCTGGTGTTGGATGATCAATTGAATGAGTGAAACTACATCTTCAGCTTTAAAGCTGATTGAGTATTCACTGACATTTTTTACAGAAGGTGGTTTTGTAATTGATTACTCATGACAAGATAACGTAATTTTAAAGCTCTCCTTCCCATTGTTCTGATGTCATGTTTTTGAAACTGTAGACCAGCATCCCTGCTTCTCTTTAAGATTAATATAGGATCCAATGAAAGATGACAGGTATCAAATGAGATGCAGCATGATGATATATGAATTAAATGCAGTGTGAAATTGAACAACTTCAAACAGAAATGACTGTGGCTGTTAATCAGGATAGATTTAAAGAACCATAACAATGTCTTTGGATGTCTTAGCCTTTTTTAATCTCATAATTATAATTTTACATTACCGTTGCCTCTTCTCCAAAGCACACCGTAGTATTTCACATTTATTTCATGATGAGCTTTTCAAACCTTTGAGGTTTTCCCTGGTTTCCATTTATTTCTGTAAAATATGAAAAACAACTTTTAAAGTCCTGAAACTTGCTTGAGGCAATCCATCATAGTGAATACCAGATCTGCTTTTCTTGTTTGTTAAAGTTAAATTCTCGCTGTTTGAAAAATAATTGCAGACATTTTAAAATCAGTATGCACCTGCAACTGCATTGTGATAGTGAACTACTAAAGGCAGACTAAAGGCAGCACTATGCTAGAAAAGATCTAGTATGTCTGTTGTCGTATCATGATTCAAACAGAGATCAAGTGCTACTGATGTAACATGTCAACAGATCCATTTGTATGACAACTGAGCACCACCCAATGATGAGAAAGCTCTTGAAAAGCATGTTAGTGGACCTTGAGTTGGAACTGATTCCTCAAACTACTATTTCAAAAGGTGTATAGAATGAGCTCTCATGTTTATAAGGCATAACAATGATGTATTAAATGTTGGGTTATCGCCTAGTATACTGTAAAAACTTAAACTATACTTAGCTGGTCAACAAAAATCTCATTGGTTTTATATCAAAATCCCACTCTTTTCACTTCCTGGAAAATGTTTGTGTTTCTGATAACTTATCCTAAAATAAACTTATCCAATCAAATGTGATTTTGGGCGACCAGCTAAGCTCATCAACTCCACAACTGTTAGCTCGAGGGTTGCAGCAGAGTGATGTCAGCTCCACATCAGGTTTGCCATGGTAGTAAGTGTTACACGGTGTTTTGGACACACAGTACAATGATTACATTACTTGCCTATTGCCTCCACCGTTGTGTTGCCTTTTTTAATCAATACTTAATCAGAAGACGGACGCTACAGTTACTCATTTGCTCCATGAAGCAGCAGAGTCGCAGCACAGAGTAGCAGGAGACAAATTTGACTTGTAGTAGTGCAGAGCAGAGCTGACTGACAAGATGATGAGGGAGGACCTGCTGTCAAAGCGAAAAGCAAAAGTGCCTATTTGGCGATATTTGAATTTTAAATCCCATGCTTATAGGGAGCCTGATAACATAATGAGGGAAAACGAGTTGGTCACCTCACTGAGAAGTTGGAGTTGTGCAGCCTGTCTCCTGCAGCTCTTAATTTTTCATATTTCCGTCAAAAAAGGCCAAAAATGACTGTTATTTTGCTCTGTAGGTGCATTTTTGAGCTAAAATCACTGAACACATTTTATTTCCTGTGACTAGCCTCGTTCAAAATAAAATGAAACGTGTGTTTCACCAGTTAAATGCTTTTAATAAGAAGCTGCAGCAGTCTGAAATGTTTGTTTTGCATTACCAGTAAATTAATACAGCGCTCTACAGATAGTGAGCAAAAAGCTCTGTGTACGGGGTAACAACGGAGAATTATGTCACCACGGCAACCCTACTCCATATGGCATTGTATTTGTTAAGCCATGCCCATTTTTGAGAGATCCCACTCTGTTAGTAGCCTTTCATACCCTGCTTGCATACTGCATTTCATTTATAAACACTTCACATTATGACAGATAAAGACGCTGCACCTGTTGTTGCAAATGCGACTTTGAAGCAACACAGACGAGAAGTCCTACAAGAGCGACAGTATGGATGAAATCATAACGCCTTCTGAGCCCCGTTTCATCAGAGCCATCTCCACGGCAACTGATTGACCTCCATCCCCTGATTGATACCATGTGATGTGGTTGAAAGCTCGGGTAAAGTTTGTAAATGGTGCTTGAAGTGGCAATCTCAAAGATTTCCCAAAGCGGCAATTGCAGGTGTTTTTTAGAGCCTCACTGTTTCCCAGAGATCCAGTGTCGCCTGTGACGTCAGTCAGTTGGCAGTTGGCAGCTTTGCCACGCCTCCATAACAACACCACATGAAAGCGAAAAGAGAATGATGTCTTCTGAGACAGTAATTATAACACTTAGTATTTACTGAATAAAAAATGGTTGCTATAAAAGTAACGTTATGTACACAGTTATTCATTGTCTAATATCAGGCTAATTATTCCGGTCATTATGATGCAAACCGCCTACTCTCTCTGGCCGTCCAACCAC
This sequence comes from Pagrus major, assembly GCF_040436345.1. Classification (NCBI taxonomy): domain Eukaryota; kingdom Metazoa; phylum Chordata; class Actinopteri; order Spariformes; family Sparidae; genus Pagrus; species Pagrus major. The sequence goes on along the minus strand of NC_133218.1, from coordinate 3,322,774 downwards.
TGCTGGGTGAACGCGTCACTAACTGTGCGCCACTTGTGATATTTTCCGGGAAAGTCGCCACCAACACCCAGTGTACATCTATGGTATTACAGCAAATGCAATGGCTTTCATCAGTGGGCCATAGGCTCAATCATCATTGTGTTACCTCATTCAGTGGTAGATAGTGACTTAACAGATATTTATTTACATGAAAATCTTCAAGGTTATTACTTTAAGTTGTAGCTTTTCGAATCTAGGAGAAACATTTTAACATTTCAGGTGATCTGCAGTCAATTGACGGTTCATTTCTATTTTATAGGAAACATTTGACCCCAAGACATATTAAAAAGAATCGCACTGTATGTACTGTATCTCTGGATAGTTTGGCTATTCAGTAGGGTTGCAACTTTATGAGATTTTGATTGTACAGACCATCTCAGAAAATATCACGTTTTCAGGGTAACACCTAATCCTAACCCTTAACTGATATACCACTGTAACCCCACTATTCAGTCACTATTCTAAAACTGAATGCCAGCTGAACCAAAAACTCTTTTTGCCTTCAGGAGTTACAAATGAATCTGTTTGGCAGCCTAATTATGCTAAAGAAGTTTGAGTTTCACTTTATTGATTACTTGGAATGCATCTGTGAAAAATCTCTGATATTCAAAAGCAATCACTCTTCCCTCGTCAGTCATCTATTATTATAAAATCTTGTAATTGCTTTGGAATACTTGACTTTCCATCATGGGGAGGAGGTTGATGTTTTTCTGTCCATGTGAGGCAGTCTGTGTTAAAAACAACAGCGCAGTGTGTCTCATGTTTCAGATTACCTTTCAGCAGTGTTTAATCAGATCTCAAACATTGTTGTGTAACTTATATCAGTTTCAAGACAATCTGTGTGTTTTGAGAAACTTCTGACTGCTGGACATCTGCCTTCTGTCACTTCAGCATCCCCTCCTCCCTGTCTGTTTTTGTGGGGTTGGAACATCATGTCATACACAATATTACAGCTACATTACAGCCTGATTGACCGTTTTTATCCTGCTGTGATCAAATTAATCTGGATGGGTCTGAAACAATGAATGATGATATAACCATCTGGGCGCCGGCCACTCGTCGTTCCAAAAATCAATTGGTATTTGGCCAGAACAAACGCCTGCACAGAGAATCCAATGTGGTGTGACGGGACACTTCTGAGTTAACAGGCTACTGAGGCAGCACTGCAGAGAAAATTGTGTCAGTTTATGGGCAGCTTTGTATTTTTAAACTAATAATAGTAAATGTTGTGGTAGTGCAGTTTTCTGTTTTACTTCTGAGGTACTTCTGTAAAACACAAGCAAAGGGGGCAGAGAAACAGGCTGTGAGCACAATAAACTTTTTAATGTATTGCTGCACTACAGTTGCTTACTTTGACATACAGTAGATATGGATGATAACAGTATTTATTGGGGTTGTGTTTCTGGCCAACTGGAGAAGACTCTTCTTTAATCTCTATTAGCGACTCTACTTTGGTCACCAGCTAGCTGGCCGCTAATTGTGTCTGTTTGCGATTTGGTGCTAAAATAGGTAGTGTACAGTGGATTTATGAGGGATTATCACTACAAACAGCTGCCTCCCGCTCAGTGGTGTACTGGAAAAGAAATTTAGCCCTGCTGGGAACAACCCTTCACACTATAACAGGTGTTTTCAGTAACTCTGATCAGACCTTTGCTCAGGTTGATGTTGGGCTGAGCGATGATGAGTGTAACAGCTCTTTGTAAACCAAGGTTAGAGCAAAAAGCAGAGAAAAGAGGCAGGTAAAGAAAAATGGTCAGCTTTACTCAGAAAACAGGCAATGATCAATACCAGGCAGACTTGGAAGAGAAAGGCAAGCTTATCCAGCTAGAGCACAGAGAAAGAGACAGCAGTCTTTTGTGCAGTATGCGTTGTTGAAACGGTTTTATGTCAAAAACAATGACGCCCGAGCTAGTCATCATAACCATCATAGATATTGGGTTCTGAAGAAGTGATCCCTGCTCGTGTGCAGGGAGTAGTAAACAACTCTGTGCTTTTGTCTTTTTGGGAATTGAAACGAGTCCAGGTTGGTTCTCGCCTGGTTGTCGCTCACATTGTGTCAGAGGATAAAGTCAAGTCTTTATCAATTCTCCCCTGTCATAGGATTGGGCAATATGATGACATTTTCCAGCCAGGCAGCCACTGTCAGTCCAACCACCAGCAACTGATGATATATTGGTGCGCGTGGGATTAGAAAAAAATACTGAGTACCAAAACGTTATTTACATTCATTGCCAGTGGGGTGAACAGTGTGTGGCAGTTTTTTCCTGCATTTGTCAGCCTTTGGTCTTCTCCTATGCACCTGTTAATCCACAGGTGTGAAACTTTTGGGATTAAAAAGTGGATTTTGGGCTTTCAAAGCTGTTTAAGTTTCACAGACACTTGATGCTACAGGCGTGGCCGCTTCTAAACTAGCCAAATAAAATGACCAAAAATAAATATTGAAAAAACAAACTACAGGTAGAATACTTTGCCAATTGCAGATATGTTACCAATTACCCAGCTCTCCCCTGTAGTGCTGCTGGAAGCACTAGGCTGCAACACTGAATCCCATTCATGATAAATAAGAGCCCATGAATAACAACCACCCCGGTTTGTGTTTGGTTGTGTGAACGCCGACGGCTTACGATTCTTATTCTGTTTGGTTCAGTAGAATGATTAATCTGTTGGTGATTCAAGCTGTCCAGTACAAAGTGCAGCTCAGCAGTCATGTATTTGTGACATAGTGTATCATGTCTGAGCTGACAACAGTACCTCAGTCACCAGTGGAGGAAGCTCCACTGCTGATGGCTACTGATTCAGTCAGTGACAGCAGTTAGTCAGCTCACTTTGAAGACTCAGTTGTTAAAGATTAGTTCATACATGTGCTGAACTCCTAATGATACTCAGCTAGCATCAGATACAATTCCCTCTAGTACTGTTTGACTATAGTCAAACTTAAGGCAAAAAATATGTAAATGCAAAATGATCAATTCAACAATACCCATGTTTTATTAGTGTAGTGTTTGTCTTAGCTTATAGATACAACATGGAGTGATACATCTGTGCATGAATAATCCTCCACCCAGGCCTAACAGTAACTACGTCACGAGTGCAGATGTAATGTTGGTTTTACCCCGGGCTACCTGTCTTCTCGGCTGATAGGCACTGACTTGTGCTCAGTTGTACGCCTGTTTACAATTATGATTTTGGATCAACGTTTTATTTATTCGTAGTGACTCACAGTGTTTGAGGGGAAAATTTGAGCGTTTTGTGCAGCACTTTACCAAAACATCTTAGGCATTGTGATTTTTCTGACAGATCTAACTTATTTACATGTCAGGGAAAACACAATGTTTGAATGAATATGTCTAATTTAAGCGTGAGCACAATTTTACAGTTGCTATTTCTGGACCGCAGTAAAAGAGGCATTGTGTTTTGTTTTTCTTTGCTTATGTGTTTATGTGGGTGTTTGTTTATTTCTCTCCATAAAAGAACCAAATAGCTTCACAAATATTGCAAATTATCACTTCTACAATGTGCTAGTTTAGATTCAAGGTTTTAGGTTGATGTTAAGTTCTGATCTTCAATTCATTGTGGTGTCATTCTCAGCTGTATATATTTAACCTGTTTGTGTAGAACATAATAATTTAGCTTATTTATTTGTTTTTTGTGTGTTTTGATTTTTTTATTATTATGTCTTGTCACATGTTTCCACAGCGGTCTAAATCAATATGATGACTCCTAATCAATAAGTTATTAAATCGACCAATAATGTTCCTTTGTTATAACTCTATTATCTTATTTGATTCACTGAATTGACACTGAAGTTATCTGATATAATGTACTTTAACCCAAATGAAGTCAACTTTGTAATTCGAGCAAATTTTACCCTCATGTAATGTTATTTTCTTTAATCTAATCTAAATTATTTTATTGTAACATTATGTAATTTAAACCTACATGGATTAGTTGGATACTTAATTAGACCACTAATAAAACTGTGATGTAACCGACATAGCCCTTTATTAATTGATGTAAATTCATCAAAATCAATCCAAATGTAGTCTAACTGATTTTTATCCTTATCCCAATTTAAGGATACAGATAAAAATCAGAAAATTCAGACTACGAGTGAATCTTGAGGGTTGAGGAACTAAAAGTCCTCACACTGATATGTTTAACACTGTGTTACTTAAATTTGTTTTTTTTCTCTCAAAGCTTATGCATGAACAGTGCATAGGTTTGTGTGGAAAGAAAACACTGTGCTCACTTTGCAGACGCAGCTTTTGCCAGAGCCGTGGTGCATGTCTGTAAAAATAAACTCAGGGGAAAGTGGGAGGGTGGGGTGGTACAGTGGTGAGGCTGCCAAACAAACGTGATGAATGAAAGAAGAAGTGTTGCTCAGTGTCCGTCAGGTGTTGGACTGAACTGCTTGTTGAAGTCATCGGAGTGAAATCATCCTGTGTTGAAGTGCATGAGTCAGATGCCCCAAACTGTGAACGCTGGCTTTGAGACACCGACAGCCGTTCAGCCAGACAGCTGGAGCTGGAGGTGGCTGTGTTGGGGAATCGTCCATCCTCACTGCGCGACACTTGGGCAGACTCTGACAGATAAATGACCGGACGTGATTAACAGCTTGTCATGCTGATTCTGGGGCATGTGGGGCACTGTCGGCGCCTCCAGGACGACTCGCTGCACAGTTGGAGAATTTGGTGACACGTACAGTACTCGGTTGTGACATGAATAGGCTCCAGAGTATAATGTTTCATGATCATTCTGAATGTGAGTCCCAGATGGAAACCAGTTGTTTTCATGCACTGCTGGGCAAGAATCTGTGCAACTTCTGACCTATATAACAACTGCAAATCACATCATTTTGAACTTGTTCTTTCTGAAGCAGATCATATTTCTTAGTGTTAAGATATCAAAACGTCAATATATATTTTAGAGTAGTTATACGTTGTGTTTAGGACTTTGGATTTCATTACACATCTGGCTATACTTCAGGCTTTAACATCATCATCAATCTTTCATCGATGTTAATGGAGCGTGTGCAATGGAGCTGTCAGCTCTCTGGCTGGTTGTTCCATTTTTTGTACCTTGCACAGTAAGTGTTAAAATTATTGACTGCATCTCTAAATGTGCAACCAGATAAAACACGACCAGACTCAGGTGCTAAACTAAGCGAGCTTCAGAGCCCTGTCAAATTTAATTGTTTACATAAGCTATTTAGAGCATTTTTATTGCATTTGGAGGGATTTGTGAGCATGAGGAGAAGGCGCAGCAGTGCATTCACCTGTTTACAGATGTCGCCAGCTGCACACTTTTTTTTTTCCAACTAGAACTTTACATTATGTGTGAAACTGAAAATTTCATCTGTTCCTCATCATTGTTGCCACAAGCTTTGGATTTAGTTTTAATGGTGTGTCACAGTAGATTTCTAAATCCACAAGTGAATCAAACCAGAAAAGCTGCATATCAAAGTGTGATTTAGGTGGAGCTGAGATTCATTTAAGAGTATCATCAACTGTTTGATCATCTTGCAAAATGTGTTGTTTGAACCCAGAATGAGCGTTAAATCAGTTTTCTTTTCGGTAAACGGTGGTACGAATGATGACATCCACCCTGCATCACAGACAGAATGGATTGCACTTTTGTCCCCAGCCGTCTTTGGGACTTTCTCCCGGCAGGGTCTGTGATGGTTGTTATTTTAAGAGCTTTTGTTTTCTATGTCACGCACATAGAGATCCTAAAGCCAAAATACAGGAAAAAAATAAAAATAAAACGGAACACATGAAGGCAACCAGCCGCAGGTGATCCCCAGATCATCCCACTGTCACTATACTAGTTTGCCCTCTCTGGTTTTTCTATTTGTTCAAAACAGCAAACGAATGCTGTTATTGTTGTTGTTGGGGGAAGAAATAACAGGGACTTAGTCACGCTGCAGAAAAAAGTACCTAAGGGGAATCCACTTCATCCAACAGGCAGCTCAGCTTCAGTGTATTAAGAGATGAGGAGGATGAGTAAGTTTGATGGGCTTTCACAGTAAATTCCCTTGGTTCTCTTCCTTCAAAGATATCTTCAAACCTGTTTTGGGGGAAAATATTTTTTACTGCATAATTTCTTTTTAGATCAAACTCTTCTGTAAGCCTTTGCAGCTTTGTGGCAGAAAGCTGGCACTTCAATATGTTACAGAGGGTGTGAAGTGAAACAGAAACATCCGGGTTCGTTCTAAATACCACTGACATGTGTGACTATGTTGATATCTCAAAATCCAGCGTTGGAACAGAGCCTTTCTCAACAGTATGTGGTGTGGCATGGCTTAATATGTTGAGTTAAGGGTGCTAGTTTAAAATAAAAATAATAGTAATAATAATAATAATGTTATGTTTATTCAATATTCATATTTTTTAGCAGCTGTTAACACACACCATTTCCCACAAGCCCAAGGCCTACACTTCTGCAGGCATACATCACGGCTTGACAGAGGAGGCAAGTCTGTGAGGGAGTCGAGTAGAGCAGAAAATACGGTTATTTTTCAATTTTGAGTTTTGTTGATTATTTTCTTGATTAATCGATTAGTTATTTGGTCTATAAAATATAAAAATTTGAGAAATGTGGATCATTGTTTCCCAAAGCTCAAGATGACGTCTCAGAATGTCTTGTCCCACAGATATTCTGAAACCAGAAAAAAATCACATTCAAAATTGTTTTTTTTTCTTAAAAAATCCCTCAAACTGACTTAAACATTATCAAAGTGGAACACGATTGACTTAATGGTTGACGACTAATTTATACATCAATTAATTATTGCAGCTGTGAAGTCGCAGGGTGACGGTTAGTTCAGACGTGTGTTTTCTCAATGAATGATGATAAGAGGAGTGGATTTTATGGATATGGATGAGTTTACAATTCAACATTAACACTGGATCTGTTGTATTCAAGTGTCCCAGTGAGCTGTGACAGTGTGAGACAGCATAAACAATACCAGGACCCTAAAACTAAAGCAGCTAATCAATTATATTGTCATTTATGCCTTTGCTTTTCCTGCTGTGACATGATGAAATGCCTCATGTGAAAGTAAAGAGATAAACATTTTTTATATCTACAATAATTCAATATCATTTTTCAATGCTATGAAGACATGATGATTATGATTAACAAAATGAGTTGGCTTATTTATTACGTTTTAGTTCTGAAGATTTTTTTCTTTTTTTCTTTGCGTCATAGTGGAACAAAATGAGTGCTGTTGAAAATGATTTTGACACAGGCTGAGAGTTCATTCTTGACCTTGTGAAAAAAAAAAAAACCTAACTCATGGTTCACCAGAAGAGCTTTCAACTGCATTTCATGATTTTACTAATTTGAAGTGAGCAAACTCCATCCGCTGATTAAAACCATGAGATGCAGATGAACGCTCCATTAAAAGGTAGGAAACGGGCCAATTACAATTGATTTTCAAATAAATTGGATTATTTCATGTGACTTTTGCATAATTTTTCCTTAATATAAACACTCTCATCAATGTTCTGTTAATGATCATTCAATTATATTGCCTAGTCATTCCATTACAGTAAAAGTGAAATAAAATTAATGAATAAAAGCATTATTTTAAACCCCAATCACCATTTTAGATTTTGCTCTTTCCATGTCCAAAATTTGAATGAAACATTTCCAAATGGGGGACATTTGCAGAGTTGTTTTGCTCTGAGGATTCTTGTCAGGCATCCCGGTGCTGGACAGCGAGCCAGCCAGCATCATATTGAGCAGAGGAGGCAGGTCCATTCATCACTGGCTGGTGCAGTTCGCTCTGCAAATGATACATTGGCAGCTGACAGATGTGGGTCAGTTTTATCGGCCAAAATGATAATCATCGTCTGTGCCGCCATGAGTCTGATGTTGTTGGACTGAATGAGACGCTCCAAAGGTGATGAGGTCCCCCCAAAACAAAGTCACATACTGTATGCACCAACCGAAGAGCTATTCTTAGCAAAAGGGGGATATTTTGACATGTCATAGTAGGGAACACACAGGTGTAAATGTAAAATGAATGATGGCTGAATTTTATTTAGCTGCTCCAGTTTCAGTCATACTGTCGTGGCTTACTGGCAGTAAAGAACGGAGCAATCATTAATGTTAATAGTAAAACTTATTCTTACTATGATAAGTCAAAATTCTGCTGCTGTGAAAAAAGCCAAGTAGGAAATGATCAAATTATTCCAATTATTTTTCAGGCAGTGTGTGTTGGGCATTTTAATCAGGGGCATCGTGACTCAGGTGAAAAACAGGGAATGGAAATAAAGTTGAATCTCTTTCATGCGTAACTAGGGCTGCATCCAATGATTATTTTCATCATCGATTAATCTGCTGATTATTTCACATTTAATCGATCCATCAATTGTGTAGTCTATAGAATGTCAAAACATTTTTAAAATGTCCCAAAGCCCAAAGTGACATCTTCCACTTGCATCTTTTCTCTGACCAGCAGTCCAAAACAAAGACTCCTCATTTACTATCAGAAATAACAAAGCAAAGCAGCAAATCTTCACATTTAAGAAGCTGGAACCAGCAAATGATTGACTTTGCTTTGCTTGAAAAATGAATAAAACAATTGATTGATTATCAAAATAGTTGGCAAATCATTTTCTTACGATCAATTAATCGACTATTAGTTGCAGCTCTGCACATGGATCTACATCTACACAACCTTTTTTCGACATTTTTACCATGACTGGTAAGAAAAGAAAAAAAGCTGATGCTCATGAAGCAAATTCAAACCAAAGTCAAGAAAACCTGATCAACTTGCTCTTGGGTTCACTGCCTGTATAGCAGGAGTGCCTTGAGTTGTAGTTAGGTCTTGTAATATTTAATTTAAAGGTCACATTTGCAAGAAAGTTGATTTTTGAGTCTCTACCCAACTTGTCAAATACTGATGCTTGGGGACTGTGGCTGAGCTGACCTACAATCCCCAAGCGTCACTATTTGACGAGTTCGGAATGAGACTAAGAATATCTACTTTCTTACAAATTGGCCACTTAAATTTTCAAAGATTTTATTTGAAATCCACTCCAACTGAGATAGGTCCAATTATAGAGGCATAGCAGCTTTTAAGGTGCTGCCTGTATCTTTCTGTCATAAATAGGATTCTGATGTTTGTTACGTACATCAGCTTGAAAGCATATCTCTGTAATGTTATAGTCATTGTTGTATTCGTCATTTTCTGCTGAATGAAATGACAACAACTTTGTGTGGGAGAGCCAGGCAGCTGTGAATCAACACAAACTCAAAGCCTATTAGTGACGTTGAATTTTCCCCATTGACAAGTTTTTGCTTTGTTAACTGCAGCTAATTCATCTTTTGTGCCCGGGCTAAAGACACGCAGAGTACACAACGTACACAATGCAAGCTGGCAGATTATCCCTCGTTTGAACAGGACGACAACAGTCACTTTACAAAAACCACTATGAAAAACAAAGCATCAAATGCCCCCTGAATGCCCTTGCTTGAGGATTTGATGGAAAAATCACGAGCCCGTCCTCAGTATACAAAGTTATGTGAGGTGTACTGCAGCTCAGTCTGGACTGTTAACTGAGCAGCTTTATGGTAGAATCTCTGAGTCTGCTTGCATTATTGGGAGTGGAGGAGGTTGTTCAGATACAGAAGAATGTGTAGGAGGACTTCGGTATGGAAACATAATGACACAACCTCTAAAAGCTTTTGTATTTGTTTGAAAGACTTGTTGCTGCAACGAAGATTTCTGAGATATGTGCCCTGAAAAAGCTGCCAGGGATTTTAATGAAAGATAAAATTAAAACATCCTCCAGTGTAATATTGTGAATCTCAGCAATTCCTCTAAATAAGCTGCTTTTTTTCAAACAATGATTTGCATTCACGTGCATGCCTGCTGCAGACTTGTGGGACTGGAAGTCCTCTCTACGTATACCTTTTCTGGTTTGAATGTGACCTAGTATTATGACAGAAAAATTATCATACTGATAAAAATGTCGGTGAATACTGTACCACCACAAAACCATTTTAACAACACATATTTCTACGTGAGTTGTTTTTGCTTTGTCTTGTTGCATCTTTTCATTTAGTGCTCGGTAAAGCTGGGAGTAGCAGTGAGCGCTCATGTCACTGATGTTTAGTCCTTGAGTGGAGAGTTTGTCAGTACAGTGTACTTCACTCTGCCTGTTGTTGTGTTCCTCTAAAATATATTTTTTTACAGCTGCTGTTTACTATTTTAAGTTCTTCACTGGACCACTAAGTGAGGGACACTTATTTCTCAAACTGACCCTCAACATATCAGTTTACTTTTCCATTTTAAATTGTACTGTATTTCCTCCTTACAGCAAACATGCAGCAACATATTTAGAACAGCAGATCCCATTAACGCTGATTAACGTTTATGCTGTGCCATAAAACACTATGAAAACAGTCATTTAGATATTTTCCCCATTTTTTCTCCTCTTTGACGACACTAAAAAGTATCATGTGACACTCACTTACTTAAATGTCACACTGTTTATGCTTTTAGGCGATGGTGGCCTGATGTTGCCTGTGATGAGATAACAGAAAGGGGCATTAAAAGAAAGAGCTGTAAGTTAGTTACCACTTTCTTATTTCAGTTGCAGTTTTTGGAAACAAGGGTAAGTGGAGTGACAGTAGTTATGCAATTATATTATCACATAGAGAGCAGAAGTCACTCCCCCTTCCGCTCCTTGCAGTTTGTCATAAAACTAATAAAATATAAGCCTGTGAAAATACGTAATTATAAAGACTACACAGCCAACAGTCGTGTTAGTGGCTTCGTCTCGTTGAGCGGTCACCAAACCCGTTCTTTAAACTACCCTTTCACATAACTGCAGTGGTCAATATGACCAGTTTTATAGTGATTTTCACCTTTGCTGATACTTTTTGATAACACTTCTGTGCCAAGTTGGCGGCCAGCATAAAGTTGTTGATGTTGGTGAGGTGTGTTGAGCGAGACAATGTAGTTCACTGAGCGGTTTAGCACAAAACTAGATGATACTTTATTTACGACAAACTGCGACTTTCATGTTTTGCAAAAAATATTTTTTGAATTGACAAACATTATATGTGTAGATCATGGCACAATTGAAATGGGATCAAAAAATGATTTGTCCGTCTCCACAATCATACATATTTTATTTTAAATAAGGTCCCATGGTATCCACTGCAATGGCTGTGACTTTGGTGCTCTATTAGCACCTGTGCTGTTACAGTTAACTGTACTCTGCTACGTAACAACATTTTTTGACGCTGTTGGCTACTATAAATGCCAATCAGTATCCTTGACAAGTCCCTCCCTACAGGAAATATGTTAATATGTGAAAGCAAATAACACTCTGCCTTCTGTTTCATGCGGACTTTAAAGCTTCATATTGACATCTCCTGAAGGAATTATTTGATTATAACCCTCTTTTTTTCACCTGTGTCCACTGAAATTAGTCATTTCTGTTGTTATTTTTGGTTGGGATGGCCAAAGAGACGGCTTCTAAATACAAACAAGGGAGAAAAAAAAGATACTGTTCGAGGTAATGAGCACATTTTAGAGGTATTGCAGCTCTTACCACAACCTATCGAGAGACATTTAAGGTAGGATGTGCAGTATCTTCACTTTTACACCCTATTCATGCTTTACTTCCCTCCCCAAACCACCTCACATGTACCATATATCAGGCATGAGTAAATTAATACATTTATATGTTCACAATGCATTACAGCATATCGTACGCATATGTTTATATTCATTATAACATGCAATCAAGCATTGCTTTACCCCCTCAGTTTTAAATCAACCTACATTTGAAATGCTTAATGTCATACTAATGAATGCAAACAAACTATATATCATACAAACTGTCTTCAGTTTATATGTGATGATTCCCAGATGAAAATTTTAAATTTAAGTGTGAACAGTCACACTGCAGGTGAGAAGACAAGAAAAGGAAAAATCTGAAGCTTTAAACACATAGAGCGCCTTAAAGCAGAATCAGTCCAGAACTCATTAGATGGTCCATGCATAAAGCAGGAGAGACATTAATTCTTGTGCAGAGCCGGTCTGGGGACCTGGACTAGCACGGCATCACTACATCCTGCCAGTCTGTCTCTTCTGATGATCAATAGCAGTGAACAGAAGGCAGCTGGAAGCTTGCTCCTCGAAACTTCTGTGGCGTGCCAACTCATTCTGGTTGGCATTCCTCGATTAGTCTTTAATGTCACTGGCCTTTGTTAAATCCTATTCATCATTGATAAAATAAACTGTCAGCTGAGAAATCGTAAGCCTGCACAGTGAAGATGAGGACATTTTGGATTATTCAGTAGATACTTATTTATGGTTAAAAGCAGGAAGTTCTCAGTGACTTCAAGACATTAAAGGCGCCCTTTGGTCAGATTTAAAGCATTCAACATCAGATGGATGATGCTGTAATGCATTATAGACTATACGGCTATTTATTTTTGGTTGTTTTTTTTTAAAGTAGCCTGAATTTATTTGGGGTATTAGTATTAAAACAGACTGAAATATAATACTCCATTGGGGTGACCCATTTAATCCTTTTATTTACTTTGGGGGAATAATCAGCAGCTTCAGGGGTCCTCCCCCCATTTTTCTCTTCGTTTACCAGAAACATTGTCTGACTTGTGCTAATCACAAGAGGGCTTTTACTGTAAACTGCAGTTATCAGTTAGCATGCTCACATTGCTTACACCCCATTCACACCTGGTATTCAAAAGGGATCTGTGTCTGAATATATTATCCAGATAATAAACGATTTGATCGTACCTTTCAGTTTACACCTGGAGATTTTAAAAGGTGTCGTTATCCTTATAAAGATCGGATCTCTGTCTTCAAATCAGCCCCAGACTCCCTTGAAAAATGGCCAAGTTTTGTGAGTATCTGAGTTAGGGGAAACTTTATAAACTTTGTGAAACAATGTCTGGACAATGTACAATGTCTTTAATTTATTACTTTCTTTGTATAAAAAATATTGTGTCTAGTCGTCCTGGGTTGTTGCAGAACCAGCGTGAAGGCTACTCTGTGACTGGATAAAATATATGCCTTGTTAACAGCAGATCAGTTGCACAGGGGGGCACAATACACACCCTCACACACACAACTATTTCTTACTGTATGACATTCATTCTCCATCTGTATTACTTTAATTTCCCTCACAATCCTATTGAATAACACACATTTTGGCACTTTTATGGCAAAGAACAGACATTTCATCTGTAACTAGAGCTGTGCTTCCTCTAAAGCTTTCTCACTGTCTCACTCTCTAAAATTGATCAACAGCTAAAAGCAAATATCTGTATCAATTCTGTGATCCGAACACCATGAGAGCCAGACTACCTCCAGATGTGGTCTGATCTGATCACATATCTCTCACAACATAATATGCTCTTGTATTAACATGCAGTTTTCCTTATCTGAATGAAGTGTGTGGATGGATTACATTTTATTACCAGGTGTAAATGGGGTGTTTGACTCAACTCAGTGGCCTGAACCCTTCAGTATAGTTGCTGCTTGGATGTTGAAGCATTGCTTTGACTAAAAGTTGAGCTAAATATGACAAAGTAGAGCTGTCAGGCTGAGTCTGAGATCGCCACCATGCAGACGATAAAGAGCTTATATTGGTAACAACATGGCCTTTTCCTCTGGAGCCAAACTGTATATTTTTCATTCGCCTCCCTGCAATGATAGCAGAGCAAAGCAATTTCTCCATTTTTCAACCATCCAACCATGTTATTCTCTGATGTGTAATGAGCATCACGGGGCTCATGAGGCTGCCAGTGTGGCTACAGACCTTTAGTCCTCTTTCTATGTAATGGACAATTATAATGGGCATTTCAGGTGCACTCACTTTCAATTCCGGATAAGTGGTTACAGGAAACAAACTGTGGATTTGTTAACAATTTACGTAATCTCTGACTATTTTATGTTGCCGTTGTGCTTGAATCTGTTCTTGTTGTTGAGTGTATAGAAAATGGTATTATACCAGGGAGGAATGATGGCGTTCATTAAGATTGTAGCAGCTTCAGTAACCTAATTTAACCACATTTTAGCAGCTTTAATATTGAAGGAATATTGCTGGCAGTAAATTGTTTGCAGATATATCCAATATTAATGCTCTCTCTGATACATTGAAGAAAAAAATAATCTGTGTGGCATTACATGTCCCCTGCAAAACATATTTGTTGATGCAGATTATCTGGACACAAACATAAAGCTCAGGACATGAGGCTGCAGTGGTTTTCCTGGTTAGCTCTCTGTTCTTGACTCCACAGTCACTGTGTCTTTTATGCTACTGAAGGGTTTTGCCCTTGTGCACAGATTCATAAAAGATAAGATGAGATGAAACTTTATTGATCCCTGTTGGGAAATTCTGTCACTGCAGCAGCGGAGAGATGGGTTTCAACAGGAAAAAAGGAAAAACGAATACAAGAACACAACTAGAATATAAAAATGAGCAGATTAAATGATAGAAGAAAAAAAATATAAAATAATTTATGAAGTTCATAAACATTTGTGGGGTTATGCAACCCATTAAAAAAAATTAACAGAAGACTTTTAAAGTAACAAGTATGGGAGAGAGATTGATTTAACATTAATGGATTTATTTGCAGTTGTTACAAATGTCTTCACCGCTTACATAAATATTGATTTTCGGTATATGAAATGAAAGTGGAGTATAAAAGCAGCATATCATATAACGTTTGGTCACATTGTTAAATCAAGCCCAGTGTTTTCTCCATATAGAGGACTTTTAATAGAGTTTTTGCAACAAATGCAGAAAGAAATAAAAATAATAAAAAGTAAATGTGAACACAGCAAGAATAGTTTATCATTGCCAAACAACTCGAGAATGCCTGCCTTTGTTTATGTGCATGATTTAGAGCTTCCAGCCAGCAGGGACTTGGTGTGTATTGGTATTTGGCTGAGTCTAGACGGGGAGGGTCATGTTCGCTGCAGGCGTACAGCGCACTGCAACACTCCCTCCCTGCTCTCTGTGTCTTTCTCTCTGTTCCTGTCTCCCTCTGCTCTCGTCTCACCACCTCTCTCTGTCTCTCTCTCTGTATATCAGCACAATCTGCCTGAATAAGAGGATGATGATGTTGAGTGTTATGTTGAAAGTCAACATTTCAATACGTTGCAACTTTAGTTTGACAGCGCTGTACTTATTGTCTGGTTAGGTTTAGGCACAACAACTGACTTGGTAAAGGTTTGGAAAATATCACGTTTTGACATAAAATACCTTTTTTGGTTGCCAAAATCACAGCTGGAAATTCTCCAGAGGTCTGTCAAAAAAACATCCAGTGGTTTCACAGTTGTTGAAATGCAGTCTTGAACTGTGGTCACTGGCTTGGGGCAGCCTTCTCGTCTGTAACTCCACCACCATCCGCTCCACGTCCCGATATAAAAGTCACATCAAAAACATCTAATGTGAAGGTGATATGAGACGTATCGTACAGTTTTCAATATGGTATGTGGTACATTGCAGAAACATGAGAAGATTTAAAAAATTAAAGAGATATATATTGTGTATTGCAATATAGCCTGGAAAATTGCAATACTGCTTTCATGCCATATCGCCCAGCCCGAGCCCAACACAATCTGATATGAATATTTGTTTTAAAAATGTTATTATAAGCACATTTTATAGTTTTGTCAGTGCTGTCTAGTTGTATGTAATTGTGACACTTTTTCTCAATTACCTCAAACCTAATTTTTTTCTTATGTGTTTGTCTGTTTTTTCTTGACTGTATATGCATAGATACTGACATACCTGCATTAATCTTATGTTATGGCCAAGTTATGAGTCTAGCTCTGTTTGGGAGGGATGTTTTGATCTTGATTTATCATTGTATGAGTTGTTTATTTTCTGACCCAATTAAAGTACAAAGATTACTCCATGTGCTGAGTAATTTGTTGTCTGCTTAGTTGTTGATATGGATGAAAAGGAGGAATCGTATCAAGGGACAGAGTTTAATGTTTGTATCAGGGTGATTTCATTTTGAACATTGAACAACTACTGTGTCCTGTTTTTCTCTCTCCCGGAAACCTCTCAGCATTCATACATTTCACTGTCAGCCTTTGATCTACTCTCTGCAGCACCTTCTGCATTAGTAATTCAGTACACAGTAGATCATTTATAAACATTAAAATTTCAGTACCTCTAACTTTTTGGCCGAGATGTTTTTGACAAATATTTGCATGCAGGTGCACAGGAAGAAATTACTGTACATAGGTTTGAAAAAAATCTGAATTATTACATCAAACAAAATAGTTGGACAAGGAATCAGATCTCAAGACAGTTAAGCCATTCTTACATGAAAAGAGACAAAAGACTTTGCATTTTCATGTTAAACTATATTAATTCATCAAAATATAATTTTTATCCTCGCATGAATGAAACTGCACAACATTTTCAAAAATTCAGTAAGTAGCATGCACGCTTAAAATAATTATTCAGTTCGATACAGACAGAGACTGCACTCGTAGAAAGAATGATAATCTGAGACAAAGCCCTCTTGTGGCAGCAGTTGTTATGACACGAGCAAAGGAGGAAGTCAGATGACGTCATTATACATCAACAAAGTCAGCATGGAGAGGAAGATGGGTCAACAAAACACCAGACTGTAACAAGGAAACAACTGTTGGTAGGAAAAGTATTTGTATCATTACCACATGCTAACACTTAAGCTAACGCTAACTTGTTAAAAGGACCAACTCATTGCAAACAAAGCAAAAGAGGCTGCAGTATAGGCACACAAATACACTCCACGGTGTTTGACTGATATAGTTACAAAAAATATTAAACTTTCACATTGAGAGGGTCGCGTTAATGTCACATTTCATAGTTATCTTTAAAATATATCCCAAATGTTTCTCAACACAGAAATATGGGAGTCTCCTGGAGAAATGACTTTGTTTCTGAGAAATAATTTTCCATCAGTTTGTTTTGTTTGTGTGGAAACAAGTACTTTATTATAATATTATTGTTACAACCATCCCTATTGTAGCCATAATATAAATACCCTCATATCAAATCAATAGGAAAACATTCAAATGGCAAAAGTTCATTAAAAACTTTGTGGTTTGCTTTGGAGCTCCCACAGCCACCTCACAGAGCAGTGTGTGGTCCACTGTGTCATTTTCTCGAGATAAATTATTTTGTTTTCTCCGGAAATAATAATTTGTTTTTCCATGACCATGATGTAACATTCAAATTTAACTTCACAGGAAAAGGGAGGAAATAAAATATTTGATCCATGACCATTTAGGGCTTGTGTAGTCATGGCAGATGGCTCCAAATACTATGATACCCATGAATCTCCGCCAGTGTTGCTACAGAGAAGAAGCCAGTCAGAGGCAAGAATCGGAAATTGACTAAATTCAAAACAAAAATTCATCCAAAAGTGACTCAGTGACTGTGCTCAGTGTTTCTTACCAAAATGCACCTTTGAAGTCATGTTTCACTTCTCCGCTTGTTTTTATGTATGCAGTATTGTAGCCTTGACTTTTTATGAAAGAACCAGGTATTTTCTAACACAGTTGCACATCTTTTGTACTGAAAAATTAATTCCTCTCCAAACCGTGGAAGTACTCCAACTGCCGGTCACCTACCATCGTCTATGCAGAAAATTAAAGACACTTTTGATTTAGGAACCTTGAACACCCAAAATAAACCAGTCTCAGTGGAGGAAATGGCACTCTTCACCTCCATCTGGTTTGTTATTTCTGTATATCAAGACACCTTGCCATGAATTATCACTTACTTAACCTACCTTATCTCTTGAGCCTGATCTGTCTGTCAGAACTACACATCTCAGCAAACATTTAACTCGAGTAGCACTATACCTTTGTTTTTGGAAGAGGAAGAGGTGTGAAAACTGCTTCGTCTTCAGGCTTGTACCCCAATTATTAAATGGATCGTTGAAAATGGTGTTATTAGAGCAACCACTTTTCTTGTACCATGTAAACGTCATTATCGATAAGAACTGATTTAGGTGATTACCCCTGGTAATTGGTGCTGTGGTTTGCATGTAAATATACTTAGAAAACAAAGCTCCTCTGAAACTCATACCACCTTCAGTGTTTCAGGTAATGGCTTGTTGACATTTTATAGTTGCAAGCGGAAGGTGATAATAGGAGAAGAATTCGCCCGGACCGCAGTAAGTGCAGATGGGACATTAACCAAAGTGTAAAGCTGGCAGCAAGTGTTCATTTAAATTCTCTGCGTTGTCTACATGCAGGGAGGAAACAGAGCAAAAGGCCACGTCATGTCGCTTGGAAACAGCATCTGTGAAAGCCAGAGGTCAAGAGTCTTATGTACCCAAACATGTGGTGAAAAATAGCTGGGGGAGGCGATTTTAACATCACATATCATTAGACCTTAATTAGTAAAGTGGGCTTTAGGGACTGGGCTTCCCATCTGCCTCAGTTTGACATACCTCGTCCTTCACATTTCATCGAGAACAAGAAAGTTTGAGTGGCTGCCTGTCGCTGCATTACTGTGAGAAATCAAGTTTGTCTGTCACATGTGGGTCTGCGATTAATAATGCAATTTGTGTTAACGACACAACATCTGCCCCGGGTTGCTGTATCGTTAGCTCCAGGTGCACCTGCTGTCTGTCATCATTTATCCTCCTGATCAGTCCTGACTTCAGTTTAGTCACAGAGAGGGAAAGAAACACACTGTTCTTTGTAGCCTCATAGTTTTCTATCTAAAATTGTATCAAATAACAAATGGTGATCATTTAATACACACACCCGGCAAATATTTTAATTGATTAATCTATGACTTATTGAACTTTGTGATTTATTAACTTTTAGTGGTATTGTTTTCTGGATTAGAAAATGTTTTCGGAATACGTTTTGATATTAGACATGATGGCTAATGAAAAAATGAAACAGGTGTACACAGAAAAAGGGCGGGAAAACAGATAAAGACAGGAAGTGGAAAGAAAAACATGGCACACATGGATATTATCAACAAAATAAAACAGAAAAAAAACAAACTAAAAACCCAAACCATGACAGATATTGATTTCAAACATAACGTCCAGCTCTAGTTATATTATGAAACAAAATCAGAAGTTTCCAGAGACTGAGGAAATGTAATTTTTGAATTCCTTTCTTTAGCCATGGCTGTGGGCTGAAAAATGTACCAGAATATTATTACATTTACAATATGGCCAAGTGCAATATCCAGGTCTCAGGAGCTGCAACTTTTTGATAAATGTG